>NW_013665661.1:409756-415862 GCF_000517525.1 Limulus polyphemus
ACTACCACTATTACTATTTACCTCCCCTACCTGCAAAAATTCAGTGAAAAACTCAAACACATAGCCAAGAAATTTAACATTAGAAGTCTGGTGAAAATTCTACAAGGCATTAAGGTCCATTTTGGTAAAAGCAAACAGCAACCTACCAATGAGAAGCACATAAACGTCATTTACTAAATTCCGTGCTCCTGCAACGAAACATACATTGGAGAAACGGGAAGAAGACTCGCGACAAGAATAAAAGAACATGAAGACAGTACAAGACTCATGAAAACACAAAATTCAACCATTTTAGAACATGCCATGTCAAGTGGACACAAACTAAAGTGGGAAAAACTAGAATCATTGCAAGAGACAAATTTTGGAAGACACGAAAAATTAAAGAATCATTTTATATTAACACAATTAAACCTTCACTAAACAGAGATCCCGGATGAGAGGTGAGTAATCTGTGGTTACCATTGGTTGAATCTACAGGAATTCTCGGAAACAGGGATAAGCCAACCAATCATAATACTCTCTCCGCAATCCACCAGAATACTATAAAGACCGACATACACACACTGACCTGGAAGACTTTCGAAACGTCGTCATCTACACTTGTGTTTCCACAACAAGCAATTGCCGTTCATTCTATAAAGTTTCATCATGAATATTCTGCCTAAACAATCTATCAAAGAAAAAATGTTTATGTTGAACCTTTAGCATCTGGTTTAAATATATTAGGTTTTGAAGGTTCTTCACCTAAACGTTGCATAATGTGGTACAAAACAGTTAGACCGGATATTTCAAGGTTCAAGTAATACAGTCTGTAACTTAGAACTGTTGACCGGATGGAGAGCAATCAGAAAACGACAACCACCGTCTACCAACTATTTTTTACCAAATAGCGGTATTGACTGTCGCTTTTAAAACGCGCCTAAAGCTGAAAATGCGGAGTGTATTCAGCGACATATCGCGGGCTCCAACCTTTGACCTTCCAACCTGTTGCCAGGTGCGCTAATATCTAGGCCAAAAAAAGTTAAATAACATTTTCATCGAATCATCTGGTGGTACAAAGCTTTTTAAAGTAAATATGTCATCACGCTGTTTAGCTAAATCAAAATTAAAACCATGATAACACTCGCGTGAGATATGAACTAAAACTTAAATAATAATATTTTCACGTTTCGCCGTATTCATCCGCCTTTATTTGCATCCAGGCCCGGCATGGCCAGGTGGTTAGGGTGCTCGACTCGCAATCTGTGGGTCGCGGGTTCGAATCTCCGTCACACCAAACATACTCGCCCTTTCAGCCGTGGGGAGTTATAACGTGACGGTCAATCCCACTATTCGTTGGTAAAAGAGTAGCCCAAGAGTTGGCGGTGGGTGGTGATGACTAGCTGCCTTCCCTCTAGTCTTACACTGCTAAATTAGGGACGACTAGCGCAGATAGCCCTCGTGTAGCTTTGCGCGAAATTCAAAACAAACAAACAAACAAAGGTATTTACATCTATCAACAATATATTATGCGCTTAATAAAATATGGATTTCCACATACTTTATCATAGCAATAGATGTGACTTATTTTAGCGATATAATTGTATAAGCGGACTAAAAAAATTCTGCCTATCGTCCTTTATACTGGGAACGTTTAACTTTTGTATTATTTCTTATAATATAATTCTTTTGTTGTATGTTTTCTCATTTCGTCGTAAGGTATTTTGTTAATTAACGTACACAGTAAACGTACTTTACGAATGGTATTATATCTTCAATAATGTAACTGTGTTTATTTTCCTGTTGTTAAAACCCTCCATAAAAGCTTATGATGCTAAATTCATCATAAATGACAACAAGAAAACCAGAACTCGCAAAAAATTTAGGATCTTTGAACTTTTTATAACAATTAAAGATTTGTAAATTCTCTGTATCCTTAGGAGCTACAAGATATCAGTTTTAGGTTTTCAATTTGGGCATCTCCTCTCTTTCCTTTGCTAAAGGTATTATATTTAAGTTCTTCTGAATACATTTCTATCAGTCACTTCTGGCTACAAAGAAATATGTTTCACATCTGTATCAAATAACCAATAGGGTCTGATTAACTTTCTTAATTTTTTCTTTGATTGTGTGCGTGTAAACTTTGCTAGGCACAACATCTTTTAAGAAGAAATATTCCAGTCAGCTTTATTTTCTTAATTCGTTGAAAAACCTTCTATAGAACACCTGTAAGTTTTCTTTCAATAAAGAACTATTGCTAATCTAAATTAATGAAATTAGGAACTGCTGGTCATAATTAAAATGCTTTCTGTAATTAGTTTAAACCTATTTCTAAATTAATAGAATTTTCGTTTGGATTCGCTCTGACCTTTCACATTATTTGTCTTTACTTTCATCAAGTAAAAAGATGGCGGATATTGGAAAGAAATATCTCAGGAAAATTCAATCTAGTTTTCAGCCATTTCGAATGCTAGAGGTAATAGAAAAAAAAAAGTCGATTCTTCAATAGATACCATACGGTTGTGTACATAAGCCGAAGGACAGAGGATTTTCTCTTTTTGAATTATTCATCCAGCCCAGTTCGAAAGTTTCACTGTAGCTCCCTACCTTGAGAGTATTGATTTATCCAGTCTTCTGTTTTATTGTCTCTATTCTAGAGTCGAAGAAATGCAAGAATGCTTTTTGACTATAAATGCAAGCTCAGTGAAGTTGAATTTTAATTTTGCGGAATTTTCTAAGGCGTATTTTTTTTCTTTTGCATGATTTTTTTTATAAGTATTTTCGATTCCATTTTCAAAATAAAATCTTTCTCAAAATTTTCCCAATGATCCTTATAAAATTCATTTTAGAAAGTGCGTTCTTCAATTTAACAGTTTAATATTGTTGTCGCTCTCTCTCTTCTTTATAAAAGCACACAAACATTTTTTTTAACTCGAATGGGTTTAGAAAAAGAAAACCTTTTCATTATACGGAGTCTAACTTGAAGGCCCCCCCCCCCCAGTGGCACAGCGGTATGTCTGCGGACTTACAACGCTAGAAACTGGGTTTCGATACCCGTGGTGGGCAGAGCACAGATAGCCCTTGTTTAGCTTTGTGCATAATTAAAAAAACAAAACAAACAAACTAACTTGAAGGGAAACACTATAAATGATTTCAGGTTTTCATCCATTATACATAACAATACCTTTTTTAACACTAATGAGGTATATATCAGATCAGTACTTTTATTCATGTACAATAAAAAGGAGAGCATAAATATAACTGAATATAATATAAAAATACGATTGTTTCTTATTATAACTAATAACTTTACGTATTTAAATGGTCTTAATAAGCTTGTAATTCTGATCTGTATTTGAGGTCTGGCATGGCCTTGTGGTTAGGACTCTCATCTCGCAATCTGCAGGATATGAAGTTGAATCCCGTCACCGAACATGTTCGGCCCTTTTAGCCGTCAGGGCGTTATTATGTGACGATAAATCCAATTATTTGTTGATAAAACTAGTTGGCGGTGGACTTTCCTCTACTTCTTCACTTGAAAATTAACAACCGCAGATAGTCCTCGAGTAGTTTTGCGCGAAATTCAACAAATAACAAAGTCCTTTCAATAAAATGTACCTGAAACAGGACAAACAGGTTTACTAAATTATTAATGTAATTTCTTTTAAGCTAGTTCAAATACGGTATGAAAAAGTTTTAATACTAACCAAACCGTATACTTGCTTAAAGTACATATTCTAAATTATATCAGTGCACATTCTTCCTATAAGGTTTTAAATACTCTTTTTAAGTTATTTTCTTTCCTCATTCCCATAGATAGAGGTTGTGAATTGGAAAAAGCGAAAACATCTTTGTTTCTACACACTAATTTACAAGCTAATTCTTTTCTATTAACCTGAACAACCCGTTCCTTTTCAGTGTTGTGTTTTTGAGGTTTGGAAACAAGTCTTTACTGTTGGATTTCAGGATTTTGTGTTTTCATATCTTCCCGATTACACCTTTCTTTTCTTCTTTTGTGCATGGATTTACTGATAAAACATGCATTAGTCCAGAAATAGAATTTCTCTGTCATGCACGTTCATTCCTAGCAGCTTTATTTCTTTTAAGTATAACATTTCATTATAAGAAATAAAAGAAGTCAATATGAAAAATTATACTTCTGTACGACCATTGCAATGGAAAAAAAGTTTTGAACAATGATGACATACAGAATTCATTTCCTTTAGAAAAGTTACATTTTTGACATTTCAAAGTTCTTGTTAAAAAAACAATACTATATCGTATTTATATTGCAGCTGAAGGACATATAATGGTTAGATTTTTTTCTTCCAGTAAAAACAAAAACAAACAAACATTCGCAATTCTGTGAAAACTATTACTATTTTTGGATTTCTGCTATTCACTGGTCTCCGCGTTTTAGCTCAAGAATCTAAACTAATTCGCGTTTGAACTCAGGAATCAAAACTAAATGAACATAATATTCACTTAAGAAAACGAAATATTTTTCCGTTTCTAATAAGTATTACAATAACCAAATAAATGATTTGTATGGTCAAGAATATAATGCAAAAATTGTGGCTATTTTAATAATATTTCAGACTATAATTAAATTCATCGAAGTATATGATGACAGGAGAGATTTTGCGATTTTGTTTACCATAAAAATATGTTTGATTGATAATTAAAAAATAAAATAACATTAAAACATAGTAAAATTTGTTTTAAATAATATTTTAGGGTATCTAAAGTTATTGAAATGATAATAATAATAATATCTCCATGGCTGTATAATTCAAGTTATCAATAAGTGTGGTGTTAAGAAATAAGAAGCATATACCAGAGTGTATGTGTTCCTCAATAAAAAAAAGGGGGGATTTATTCATCATTCATTTTATACAATACCCCCGATTTTTGTTTATAAGCTGTAATGACAAAAAGAAATTGTAAGATCTGATGACGTCATAAACATAATAATGTCGGTAAGAAACGTTTCTAGAAGCTGTAAAGAAAAACAAAAACAAAGATTATTTTTTTGCATGGGGACCATTGTCAGCTGTGAAAGAACAATAACGTAATACACTAAGGAATAATCTGGGTGATTTCAGAGCTTTCGAACTAATCAATGTTATAGTATTCTGAGTACGATTAAGACAAAACTTCTTATCTATAGAAATTTGTTTTTCTTATTATTCTGCGTCTAATATTGGAGTTCGGCCTTTACAACTCAGTAAACTTATTGAAGTTATTTTATAGAAAAAAATTGCCATTTGGCTTGTATAGTTTCACAACATTCTTTCCGTTTGTAAATCTACTTATATTTCTAAGTATAGGAAGTTTTATTCCAGGCGTTTCTTGGTTGAAGATTACTTTTTTTCCTGCAATTAATATAAGAATATAATGACATATCACTTCAGAAAACAATTGAATAAGTACGACGTTTTTTGTTAATGACTAAAGTTTCCTGAAACTAACAGGTGTTAACTACGATATTACTAAATTAGAGGTATTGAGTAAGTTTTTAGAGAAATACTTTATGTATGTTTCAAAAACATTCTTTCTGATTTCACCTTACCAACTTAATGATAATTAAAAAATCATGCTCTCATATATTAAAGTTTGGTTTAGAGAAATGCCACACTGGGTTATTTGTTTGGTCCACAGGGGGGCTGCGATCGAAACACAGATTTTAACGTTGTCAGTCCGTAAACTTACCGAAGTTTCACTACTGGACATGTAGACATTCATATATTAAAGTTTGGTTTAGAGAAATGTCACACTGGGTTATTTGTTTGGTCCACAGGGGGCTGCGATCGAACCACAGATTTTAACGTTGTTAGTCCATAAACTTACCGATGTTTCACTACTGGACATGTAGACATTCATATATTAAAGTTTGGGTTAGAGAAATGCTACACTGGGTTATTTGTTTGGTCCACAGGGGGGGATTGAAACACAGATTTTAACGTTGTCAGTCCGTAAATTTACTGATGTTTCACTACTGGACATGTAGACATTCAGTCGTATAATATAATAGTATTTTGTGTCACTAGAGCATTATTCAATTATTTTGTTCTTTGTTTATTTAAGAAATAGTTTTTAATTCCTTCTATTCTACATCTTTTGTATA
>NW_013665661.1:416648-433493 GCF_000517525.1 Limulus polyphemus
GATCGAAACACTACTGGACATGTAGACAGTCATATATTAAAGTTTGGTTTAGAGAAATGCTACACTGGGTTATTTGTTTGGTCCACAGGGGGGGGGGAGGGGATCGAAACACAGATTTTAACGTTGTCAGTCCGTAAATTTACTGATGTTTCACTACTGGACATGTAGACATTCAGTCGTATAATATAATAGTATTTTGTGTCACTAGAGCATTATTCAATTATTTTGTTCTTTGTTTATTTAAGAAATAGTTTTTAATTCCTTCTATTCTACATCTTTTGTATAGAAACTTAAGTGTGTCTGCTTCATTCGATTTTATTGGCAGATAAGTGTAACGTGAAAAAAGATTGTATAGTTAACAGAACGATAGAATACCTCAGAGGCCGGAAGGTAACAAAGTTTATTTGAACAAAATAAACTTTAGGGTTAATTCCAAAATGCATTTATTGGACTCAAGCTTTCTAGCTCATATATCCGTTTTTCGTTAGGCGAGAGACAATTTGAATTAGCCACAAAGTTTACTCTGCTATGTTTCTTTCCGTGATTAGAAAAATTACCCTTAAAAATCTCTCTAGAGTAGCTTGAGAAGGGTTTTAATTGTTCAGAACTCGTTAACATATTGAATTTCAGTTCTGTTTGTTTTCCAATAACTCACGATCAGACTGATATACAAGCACATCGCTGTTTGCTCAATTACAGAGAACTGTAAAAAAATCTTTACCTAGTTCAAAGGTGAGAGCTTTGAAACTTATTGGACGGTGTAAGTGAACTAAATCGAAAGAGACAAGGACAAGTACTAATAAACTTGTACGCAAGATTTCCTAATGATTTGGTAAATTACAGTTAAAACAATACACTTAGTCATGTAGTGGGATTAACAACTCAAATAGTGACGTTTCTTTATAGATAAACTAAAGTTTCCTGTAAGTTTATGTTTGAAATGCATAATTAAATTCAAGAACGGTTTTAATTGTTTTTTTTTTGTTATATTAACACATTCTTATAACATTCTAATGTTTAATTTTTATGACTTCCAAGATTAGCAAGAATTGAAAACATTTTCTTTCATAATTACATACACTATTAGTTATCAAAAATATACTAAATTACGCTAATACCTTTACATTATTACATGGCTCTGTTTGAAGGGTGGAGAGTTTTAACTTAAAAGATATATTTATCAACCGACACCCACACCAGGGTATGTTAGACATTATTAGAGAGACGAACAATCTAATGTCACACTCAAGATATGAAGATACTGTACCGAGGGTTTTGACTCGTTAGTTCATGTACAATAAGCAAATATTACTTATCTACCGAAACTTAGTGTTAGTTATTCTTTATAAGAATGGTTTCCATATGTTAATGCAATGACGTCATCGCAGATGCAAGCTGAAGTACCACTGGAGAAATGTTCAACACACGTATATATATATTAGGTTCACGGAGAATTTCCAATCATTCGACAGGGCAATGCTACCACGGGTAATCCTAAGGATGGGACACCATATCACAACTCTTTCTGGGGAAAGATATTCATACAGAGATATAGCGAAGAAATACAAGGCCCGGAGCACATCTCTATCAAAGATGACTATTTATAACCTAGTGAATAGTGTCGTCAAGACAAAATTAACACATCCATATGAGGGTGAAAAACAACATTCCTTTATAAGGAGGACTGCATGGTTACAGCTACAAGCCTGGTCGTTCAATAATCCCCCCCCCCATCCTCCATCCAGAAAATAACTGTTAACAAACTGCCCATATCTTAATTAACTGTACCCAAGATAGTTCACAAAGGTATTGTCCATGTAAAGAATAACAAAGCACAAGCTTCTTTACAGACGCATTGATGAGAAAAGGCAAACTGCAAGAAAATGGAATAAATATATCTTGCACGTGAAAGTGGAAGTTCTTATAACACTGGAGAGGCTTGGGTGTACTTTGAAAATTGTCACAAGAAATGGGTGATTTGTTGCCTACCACGAGATGATGATAATTTTAATTTTTCAACATTAAAAAGAGGTTTTAAAGAACGTTTCTGTTGGTCATTATTAGTTTCGCGAGTTTCTCATATAATAAGAAAAGCAAACATTAAAAGGTGATCCTTAGTGCTGGGTAACAGCTTATAATCATGACCATTATACTAAGCACAACTGACAATGAGGATAATAGTTCCAAGGTCAGCACGAAAATGAATCACACCAGTCTTCAACTTTACATACTACAAGTGACTGTTATACATGGAAGTGCGTGTTCTAAGTATTTAAAAGAAAGCTTGTATTTTAAAAGTTCAAGAAGAAAGTGCGTGTTTCAAATGTTTAAGAAAGAATATAAACAAAAAAATTCATTTCTCGTGATTTAATAAAGTGAGATTGTGTTAATGTTTTGGACAGTTTGTTTGTTTGTAATTAAGCACAAAGCTAAACAATGGGCTGTCTGTGTTCTTCCCACCATGAGTATCGAAATCCGGGTTTCTAGTGTTGTAAGTTCTAAGATATACCGCTGTGCTACTGGGGGCTTTTTGGACAGAAAAATATAATCTTTTTTTACTAAAGAAAACAACAACAACTCTGTAACCTTGTTCAATAATTGTATATGAAAAACTATAAAATTAACCCATTTTTGAAATATTCTACATGGGATCTCCTGTTAGGTCAACGTAAGTCTCCAGAATTACAACGCTAACATCCGGCGTTCGATTCCTTGCGGTTTAGCTTTGCGCTAAAAAACAACAATAACAACTACAACAATACAACAACAACGGGATCTTCTCGTATCGTAAATAATAACCGCGTTCGTTTAACATCTAGTTGCTAATGTTTCTATATATTATGCGAAAAGTCCAGAGATACATCATTTGTTTAGATTGTTTGTTTGTCAGATGTTTATGACAAACACGATAAAAATAAAATTCAGTAAAAACTGTTGTTTAATTTCATAGTATAAAAAAATTAGTTGTTTTAGTCTGTCACGTCGAGTTAATATCAAGTAATGTCTGTTGGCTTATTCATACTTCATTTATCCCAAATTGAATTTCCTAAATTTTACAGCTCCTTCTATAAGAGAGCCTTGTGTAGTAATACAAACAAGAAATACGTTTATACAACACTACAACAAAAGTGTCCCCTAACGCACTTAATGCATACGTTTGAAAAATTCTGTTGTGTTACTAAGCACAAAGTTTCACAATGACTATATGTACTGGTCCATCGCAAGGATCGAGCCTCGATTTTTAGCATTATAACAACTTGAGGAAGGTTGAAAAAGTCAATAAATTACGCAAAACTAAAAGCTCATAAAAATTTTGTATTGTAATAGTCACCAAAACGTACTCACAGGATATAGATTTCAAATATTAGGGATCTCCGATGTTATGGACCGATCGCGGCCAGTTGTTGGCAATTCGGACTGTGGAGTTGAGGATTTGTGGTTCGCATCTCGTTACAGCATAAAAATTAGCAATTTGGGAGTATATGTTTGTTATATGACGATCAATTCCCACCTTTCGGGTGTCCCGGTAGAACAGCGGTAAGTTTATGGCTTTACCACACAAAAATCCAGGGTTCGATTCTCACGGTTGGTAGCCTAATATGGTGTTACTCTGAAAACAAACAAACTAATCCACTTTTCGGTCTCATAAAAACAGGCCAAAAATTGGCAGTGTGTGGTTTTTGACTAGCTGATTTCCCCCTCGTCTATCACTTCAAAATTAGGGACAGCTAGCGCAGGTAGCTGTCGAGTGGCTTTGGGCGAGATCGAACACAGAAGCAAATAAACAGATTCCATTGTTGCTTGAAGGTACTCTGAAACAACGAGTATTCGTGTGGCTCATTAAAATTTGTACAATAGAGCACGAGTTCTTTCAATAAATAGTTGTCAGTGTTAATACGTATTAAAAGCAAGTTCTAAGCTGCTGTACTGTAACAACCTCCAGGCCAAACTGGATAAAAATTTAAGTAACTATTTAGACAAAACAGATGGAACAGAATGAGCTAACGAGTCTTATAAGCTTCAAGCTATAAATGTATATATTACTGTAATAATGAGTAGTTATAACAACCAACATAAGTAAATTGACGCACAAAATTAAGAATAACTGGATATTCAGGAAAAATATATATAGACGGAACTAAAGAATAACAAGGTATATTTCTTTCCAATTTTTAAATGATATCATTTTGCGCATCCGAAATTTACAGTATTATTTACTTCATTAATAATATATGTGTTAGAGAACATTAGCACTTAATTTCGTCGAAAATATCAGTAAAATTTTAAACTAGTTTTTTGTAAATATCATCTGGTGTGGTATATAGGTTATATATGCAGTATTACTGCTGCTTCAAAAATTTGATCCGTTTTGTACATCAACACAATAAAACTTTAATTTAAACTCATTAAAATACTGCCTAAATGCAAGATCTACAATGTAGGATAATATTGATTAATGGTGTGATTTTAAAGCAGTTCTTGTTTATCAAAATATATATATATATATTGATTTATAGTATAGCATTTTATCTTATCAACCAATCACTGCATGAAAGGATGAATTGATCGAAGCTATAGGCTGGTCTTCCGCTTCAACTGAAGTTTTTTTGTTTGTTTTTTTTGCCCTATGTGAGTAAAAGTTCAAATGCAACATATTACCATGTTTGTATGAGCACGCGCTCTCTGAACGTGTTTTGCACGTAGTTTTATAATAATGTATCATTTTACTAGCTGTAAGGAAAAATCAATAATTTTCTTTTATAATCGGCTATTTGAATATATACATATATAAAGGAAATAATACAAAAATATTTCAGAAGCTATTTTAATGTTGTTAATATAACCCATTCATTGCGGCTGGTACATATGTGGCCTCTGAATATTTTTATGTTCACTGCGGCTGATTGTCGTTGTCGATCTTTATCGGGGTTTAAATCTTATAGACCTTGGGGTCAAGTGCATTTGACTTCTTCCTCCCCCCTGGTAGATGATAACTGGTTTCTGGATAATATTATGATAATTACTACATAAGGGTCAGAATATCTCACACTTACACTGACTCCTTTTAGGGCAATGTCCATTTTATGTAGTTGCTGTAATATTCATGTTAATAAGCAGATTTTCTCTTCATTCGTTATTGCGAAAGTTCTGCACATGGCAAACAGTTCCATGTATGTATTCACATTTCAATTAGTTTTACACATAAATACCCTATTAATGCTGTCGTAGCAGCTTCAAACTAATGTCGGTTTCTTAGTCTAATGTATGGTGGCCTCATTAAGTGTTTATTTTTAATGTACATATTAATAGGTGAGAGGTACTTAAGGTTTGGTTCATCATGTATTATGTAATTCTCTAGTTTGTTCATCAGTTCATTTTTATTAAAGTTTTTCTTATAATATTGAAGCTAGTTATCCAGCAGTCTGTCTGATAGTGTTGGTATGTTTGAACAGTTGTGTAGAAATACTGAGTTTGTTGATCGTGGGACTCTATATGCTTTAGTTAAAATATAGTATTATATTTCCTGTAGTTTGTTGATGTGTGTTTTGTTACATTTATCCATGTTATACACGCATATTCTATGACTGGTCTTATGTATGTTCTGTAAATTTTTAATATGTTTTCTGGTGAAGCTCCTTGTTTGTTGCCAGTCAGCCTCCTAAGGTAACTCGCTTTTTCCAAATTCTGATTTTTATGCTATTAATGTGTGGTATCCAGTTTAATTTTGCGTCAAATGTAATCCTTAAGCATTTTGCTGATGTTGCTACCTGTAAGAGAGTCCCGTCTAAAGATAACTGTGGTATTAATTTACTTGTTTTGTACGATTTTGTAAATAATATGACTTGTGTTTTGTGCGTATTTATTTAAATTCTCCACTTATTGCAGTACAATTCTATTTCGTTTGATAGTAGTGGTTGTATATTGTATGTTACTGTTGTTGGCTTTGGGGCACTCTTCCAGATTGCAACATCATCTGTGAACTGTGAGCAAAAAGTGTGGTTTGGGTCGTTGAGAGGCATGTCGCGGACATATATGATAAAGAGTGTAGGGCTAAGTACTCCTCCTTGAGGGACATCCGCCTCTGAAGTCTGTAGCTGGTACACATTTGGATACTTACTTTTAAAATTCCCACACGAGGTGTTGAAATGTTGAATTGTAAATGCTTGTGGTAATGTTGTCCATTGACATTCTGCTATCTGGTCATCATCATCTTCATTGGGATTCAGTCCATGTTTTGGACCAGGGAGATGTGGTAATGTTGTCCATTGACATTCTGCTATCTGGTCATCATCATCTTCATTAGGATTCAGTCCATGTTTTGGACCAGGGAGAGGCAGTTTCAGCATGGACCTCTTCTTCCCTCTCTGGAATTGTTATTTTGTTTGCACTCTTACTGAATCCCTTGTTAAGTTGTTGTTGCATTACTTACAGTATTTAAATTTTGTCCATTGTTCGCAGTTTCAATTAACATACTCTTTTCGTGCCATTCCCAATTCATGGGGTAATATTAACTTGTACATGTTTACTAGCTTCAGTTATGTATGATCGCACTATTAGTCCTGTTCACAATACAGTTCCAGTCATATATATGTATATATATATATATATATACACACATAATCCTATTTTTACATACAAAACCATTTTCAAATAGATTTACTTTTGTGTCTAGGATTCAATTAGCCTAGTACTGTTTGGACTGTAAGATTCTTATTTATGATGTTTAGAGGGGAGAGGTACTTAGGCCTTGGTTCATCATGTATTATGCTATCTGGTACACATTTGGATTCTTACTTTTATAATTCCCGCACGTAAATGTTTCTACTAATGTTGTCCATTGGCATTTTGCTATATCTTGCAATACAGTAAGTGAATTATATCCCCTTCTATGTGTCAGTTTCCCTCAAGATGTCTGGGGCCTGTATGACAGCATCTCTTTGCCGCGGCAGCAAGAGCCGCCGGAGCTGAAGTCCAGATTATTTTATGGATTTACTAGGAAGCATTGACTCTGAGTTAACGCAGTGAACAGAAAAAAAAATAAAAAAATAGAGGCCATATATGTACCAGCCGCAGTAGATGGGTCAAAACAAATAAATAAAAGCAATCTTGCATAAAAGCATAAATACCGATTTCATATGTTCAAGGACACTCTTCGGTTTCAAATATAAGAGATACTCGTATAAAAACTACTTGACAATGAAAAACTTATTATCACTATTATCAAATTTACAGATCTATCTCATATTAGGTCTACTTTTTGTCAATGACGAGAGCCTCAAAAGCGAATAAGAGTTATTTGAAAGCTGCCAGTTTCATAACTCCAATTAATATTTAATAGTTCCATATAGTTAGAATAATAATTAGTAACTGTGTTCACTTTCTAGCAATATGATCATAGAAACGCCATTGATCTAAATGAAAGAAAAACTTTACCTTTTTGAAAAGTAGGTCTTAGCTTACAGAAATAGGAAATAGGGTTAACTGGACAGTTTTTGCTGAAGTTACTTTAAAATAGTTTATTCGTCAAATAAAAAAAATACACTACGGAAATCTGATGCCGAAAATAAACCGTAGTTACGAAGAAATGTAATTAATAAGGAGAAAGAAGTTAACATAATTAGAAATAGTTTACTGCCCTTCTTTCGGGTTTAGATTTCTACGACCCCGCAATGAACCACACACACACACACACACACACACACACATACATATATATATATATATATATATATATATACACATGTACATATATATAACGGTAGTCGAATAGTAGGTTCAAGCTTTAAGCAGTTACACATAAATTGACGGTTTTACTTTTGTTATAGTAAACAGCTTAGTTATAGCGCTAGAAAGACCAGCAGTTATGCAAATAGTTAGATACGATCATACAAAGAAGGGGCGAAGATCAATTTATCCCAGACAACTGTCAACAGATCGTTTATCAGATAATTTAAATTGCGTTACGAATAGCTGGAGCTACTCGAGGCCACAATAACGCCAAATTAGACTTCTCAACTCAGTTTCAGTAGCAGATAAATGATGCATCTGAGGTTTCGTGCATTTTCTATTTCGAATATTTTGCTAAATGGACGACTAATACCGTGCAGCGTTGCATCTGGGACTGTTGTCTCTTTACTGAATCCTAAAACAGGGCCAACAGCGACACCAGGCAAGATGTGAAAACTTGAATAGAGTAAATTACAAGCATTATATATATATATATATATAATTTTATGTCTATCTAATTTTCCTAACTGGACTACTAGGATTTCGTAATAATAAGCTATAGAAATGTGGTTATTAGGGTTCTTCAAAAATCGTTAACATGTTAACATGTGATTTCTATGGTTCTTCGATAATAAATTATCAACATAGCCTACTAGGATTTCGCAATAATAAGCTATCGAAATGCGATTATTAGGGTTCTTCAAAAAATGTTAACGTGTTAACATGTAATTGCTATGGTTCTTCGATAATAAATCATCGACTTGTGACTGTTAGGGCTCTTGGAAAATAATTCATTAATATGTGAACACTAAAAGTCTTTGAAATGAAATAATTCACATTGGACTACTACAGCCTGTTCGACAATCACTTGGTGACACGTTATTGGTAGGGTTATGTGATCATAGCCAAGCAGCACGTGGTTATTAGTAACATTCTTTGATAACTGTCATGTGATCACTAGAACCTTTTAAACTTTTACACTCACGATCGCTTTATCATTGATTTTAATTTTTTTATTCAAAATATTAAATTTTTAATATATCTCGACGTTTAGTTGGTTGTAATTCTATCAATGTATTTAAAATTCAATTTTATTGAACTAAGAAAAGCAGATATAAAGGTTCTGTATCTTATTTTTCGTTGTTGCAGACATACACAGTTTTCTGTTATGTAAAATATTGTTTTGTAAAGAAAGATACATTTTCTTTTAAACTTTCAAACCTTCGAGAAACCATAACAAAAAAGCATTACTTATAATGATGGTAAGCGGAAATATCGTCATTTATAGAAAATATATTTCAGGTGAATATACAGTTTACATTTCTTTGAACTAGGTTATCAAAAAATTACAAAAACAAAATGAACATAAAATGAAATTGAATATGAAGCAAAATGACAAAATGGTACAAAGAACGATAACTACGATGTACATACATTGTTACATTCAGAAAAAAAATAAGGGTTAATTACTTATCAAGGTTAAGAAAAGATACAGTTGTAAACAACAGTAAAAATGTACATGTCATTAACTGTGTGCATGTTTCGCGAACTCTGTTTTGAACATGCTACCACTCTGGAAAGCCAACATTCTCTATGTCATCTTCAAATTTCATTTCTTTTTAATTTCTGTCTTGGTGATTATTTCCCTTTCTGCTATGATTTTCATATAATTATGTGACATTTACTTATTGGTTTATGATGGAAGCCAGACTGTAAAAGCTGCTTAAGTGTTAGAATCTGGAGAAACATAGAGACAAGTGTAACCTTATGCTGACATATTAAATTTCATAGTGGACAGGATGTGGATGCGATATCAGACAACTGGCCTGTACATTAGGCAGTATGAACAGGGTTGTGGAAGGTCAAATATGCCACATAATAACCAATACCTCAACAATATGGTTATCACTTCATTACAAATAGACTCAATGTGGATTCCAGGATAACAACTTGAATGATGATCAATGTCAAACGTTAAAGAACAGACTCCATGAAACACGGTCAGGAAGTGTTGCTCCAATCCCGTACCTGACCATACAGCTCATTTGGACATTACCAAACTCACTAATATTGGCAACAAACCTTTTGGCACCTAAAATTTTTACAGATGAGTCAGGGTTTCATATTCCCACCAAAAATCAATGGTTTCAAGTCTGAAAAACCGAAAATGGACAGTATATGTTGTATTAGATCCAGATGTATACATATAATCTTTCATAGAATTGAATGGGCAAAATTATGTTTTGATGTATTATAATGCCAGATATTATACTGCCAGAGTTGTAAAGAACTACTCTGAACGATAAACACATATACAATGGACTGGCCCCAGCAAAAAGTCCAGATCTAAATGTTATAGAACACCACTGGGGCCTCCTTTGTTGTTATATATTATAATGCCAAAACACGCCACGTAGCGACAGAGAGCTTTATATTGCACTGAAAGAGAAATTGGACGGGATTCTACATAATTTCGTCCGACTAATAAGGATTATTCTCCAAAGATACAGAGAGTACATCAGCTCCAAGGGATCATGCTCATTAACAAGTATCTCTCTCGTTTTTTTCTTTTTACCAAATGAGACTCTATCAGAGAAGCTGATTCAGTCAGGTCCAGACTTAATTTATTGACACTGAGGGTACTTATGTTTTATGGGCTATAACTAGCATTATAGTATCAATGAAACTGATATATTGACCGTACGCTGTGAATTAAATTATGATAATAAAATATACTGTAATTTCAGGTGTTGTTCGTGTGGTTGTAGAACAATTTAATTATAAAATCCCGACCCTGTACTTTTTGGAGTAAGCTATATACACATAGATTTTAATATAATAAACATAAAAACGCAACACTCTGAGCAGCAATCAATTTAACACCACAAAAGAGTGGTGACTATATATAACCATTACATAATAGAATAAATCAGAGTTAAACCACTAGTATAGAACTACAGTGCTTTTTGAGTGCTATTGTTGCAGTATCTACAATATTTTCAATATTATACATCTGATATAACCTTGATATTTCTTTTTATTGCTTTTATACACAACCTATATATATATATATATATATATATATATTAATTTTACGAATATGCGATTTTATAGGAAAGATCTACAGGAAATTGAACTCGATAGCTTGTCAGGGTAATCAGTTTAGTACCAGTCTACCACCATGACCAGCTGAATTCGATTCCTTGTAAACCTGTATCGTAAATAATAAATTCTTAAAATAAAGTTGATACACTCACGTAATCAAGAAGGATCTCTGCTGATGGTAACATTGGCACGAAGATATCATTTGAGAAATGTTAATCACTGTGCCTTCTATTTTAAGGTCTAATTGTTACTGCTAACTCCAAGTTTATTTACTTCAGAGTTGTAACTGACAGGTAGTTCCAGATTCTGTATGTTTTAGAACAATGTATATCTTTGTTGTTCTGAGGGCCGTTCGGAGCTACCACTGTGCCTATTATTACCACACTTTTACGAAAGTGTTGGCGTATCTTTAGAACACAATCATGACTAATGGAGTAAGACAATTAGTTTTCATCATACCATAAAAAAGACATAAGGTTCTGTTGAATTCCGGGAAGGGTCTAAAAAATAGGCTGGTAACACTAGCTTAATCATATTAACTTTGATCTATAAGATTTCTTAAACTATATTTATTTATAGGTTACGGTTTACCGAGATGAAGGATTACCCACTAGAAACTGTTCTGGTTCTATTTCTCAATACAACAAAGCCGCAGAACATATTAACATAATCAATGTTGCGGCGTCACAATCTGGTGGAAAGGGCAGACGTTTTCCTAAATCCAAATCTTTGGATTACGCTTGAACTAGGTTTATAACTTCAATACACATACAGTTCATGGCTTTTTTGTTATAGATATTTTACATAAATCATTTTGATGTTAGCTTTAGCATAATCCCATAATCTGTTAAGTTCATTTTTCGTCTTAAATTTGAAAAGTTAAGCACCAAAATGAAAAATATAAACTATCTAGCAGATCAGGTTTTTTGATATAAAATTCTTCATCCAAGAGCAGTAAGCGATGATCTTTTCAAACAGACATATACCAGTATTTTGATTCTTAAGCCCAACATAAAGTACGTTATTATATAAATGTGAGTAATGCTAGAATAAAAAAAGACTGAATGTTTCATCAAATCTTTTTATTCGAATCCGAGACATATATTAAACATTAGTTTTCTGGATTCCCATGACGTTATCTTCACATCAATGTGATGGTTAGTATCATGATATGAACAATTGACTCCTTTCCTTTAGAAAAAAAGGTTACGATTTGGACAGAACATCTTTCTGTAAATCAATAAAATGTATTAAGAGATCCTCTGCCATTTCAGCTTTAAAATGTTAACTTGTACTTTATCTGCCATGTTCATGTACTTTCAGGTACAGTAGCTAAAATATGGAAAATGACGGGATGATTTACAATATATGGTTATTTTTTGTAATCCCTTCTCTTCCAGTCGCTGATCTATCATTCTATTCAATACATTTAACAATGAGAAAAACAATGTCAACGTCTTCATTAATTTCCTGTTTTATGGCTTCGAATATAGCTAGTTTACAGATAAAGCTGAAGGTGATACTTGTATATATTATATATTAAAATGTCCCTGTATCATACTGACGAGTCAATTTTGTGCTTGCAGAAATTAAGGAGTCAATTAAAGGAAATAAAACAGAATAAGGCTTTACTATATTTTTATACATTCAAGTTGTTTTTTCAATTATTCTGTAATAGGTAATAGAAAGGTAACAAAATTTTTCAATTTCATCATCGGTTTTGGTCTATTTAGTTAGTAAAAACTAATTCATCAAGTTAAGCTTAACTAATGAAATTTATTGTCCCGCGTGGTTGTGGCAGATCGTATTCCTGGTTCATCCACATTTAATGTACTTATATCCAACAGTGTCAAGTCATGAATTATGTATGGATGAGGTAAGCTTTGAATAGGGAATCGCTAGCAGCTTTTAGCAGGTAAGTAACGAACTGTGGTGTCTCAAAAACAGTGAAGCCTAAAGATAGAGGTGAAAGGAAGATTAACGTGCTGTATATATCAAGTAGCTAATTATCAATATCTAATGTATATATATATATATATATATAAACTGCCACTTGAGGTTAAGAGAATTACTGAATTTAAATCTAACATTATCTTGAGCATATACAGGGTATCCATTAAATCTATGTTTCAGTGCTGTTTTCATAACATCTGAATGAAGAATGATATAACCATGTGGAGTTCAATTTCGTTTATTACGTATTATTGTAGTTTCATTGAAAAGGATAGATGGCGCTAGTTGACATTTATTGCTAAATTGGGCAGTGCTATAAATGAAAAACCCGAAGTTAAGGCGTGGTGCATATAGTTTAAATCGATATCTCATGTATAGAGTGAATAGCGACATGTTGACACTAAATGTATTTCAACAATGACATCAACGAATTCTACACATTGAATGTTTTTAAAGCTAAACAACTGGGTTACCTGAGAGTGAATGAGTAATCTGTTGATTGTGTACGTGAATCACACTTCACAAGAAACTTTGGTAGTTATGTTACAACCGTAAAGTGTTGTTTATTATAACTGGCTTTACCGCATACTTCTATTATTGTTCTTCTGGAACTTATGAACGTTCGCAAAGTCAGTCTTTTGTCAAGTCATGTTTCGCTAATTCATTTTAAGATCAAAATCATGTTGAGTGTTTTAATTTCATAATCTCTCATTAACTTCACGAATTGTTATTGAAATTAATATAAACTCGTGAAGAAGCATTTCGAACCTATTATAATGTGGAAACCTGACATTATACAGAATGATAAGTAAGTTATATTAAAAAGTTTTGAACATGTAAGTCAACAAGTCATGTGACAGCCACAGCAGATATAATGTCGTTGTGGAAAGGAATGTCTCAGAATTACATTATGACATTGCTTAGAATTGCATAGGTAGTGTGATGCCAATCAAAAATTTATCGTATTTGAGATAGATATGTAACAACCATTTCAATATTCGTAGATACAGATCATAAAGGTGTGTTCAAAATCGAGGATTTAGAATTCCAAGATATGGATATTCTTGTACTTAATGGAATTAAAAAATAAAGGGATAAGTAACGATTTGGGGAACCAGGACCATATAAAATGAGACCTGTAGCAAGTCGTATCCTAGCCGTGCTAAAGAAAGTTTGGCGTTATGTAACACGCGAAAATCCATGAACACAAATGTCAGTGGCAAAAGCCGCCTACTACACGTAGCCCAGACAACAGTACGCAATACAATAAAAGAGGATTTTCGTCTGGACATTCGACACAAGTCACGTGTACACAAGTTGCTTCCATGACATATTCGTTCAACCACTGCAAAGATTAAGCAGCTGGGGAAAGAAATGGGTATTCGTGCTATTTTATACAAAGATATACTTGTAAATCGTTTATGGATTTCTGTGCAATCGACTACATAAACGGGCGCTGTAAAACCGTTGTCCTCATACACTAGGTGAAGTTAACAGGGAGTAGTAGTGTTATTTTGATATGACAGCTTTACGAAGGTGTTTTTCGAAATAGAAACTATGTTCTAGGATTATCATCTAGATCTTCGGTTGTTAGATAGAACACGACCGGACGTAGCGACATGAATTGTTACGATACGGAAAATCTTTTTAATATAACATATCAATCTTTGTATTATTTTTGTCATTTGTATTTTTAATATTGATAAATTAGGTTAGTGATGAGAAACAAAACTGTCATAAAATGATCTGAAAACGTGTACGTGTATAAAACCATACATGACCTATTTTTTTATAGGTAAGTTATAAAATTATATTTATTTGTAAACTGTTTATTTGCTTTATCACAACGGTAAATTTTAACGTTATAAATCCTCAAGTTTACTACTGAGTCACCAGTAGCAATTCATTTGTGATAAATCGTCTTTTTTTTCTAAAATGTTTTGTGAATAAAATGGAAAATATTGCTCTTTATAAAGTCATTTCCTGGAACCCAATGACACGAACGACAACAAATGCATTGGGTGAAAATTCATTTAACTGATGCACTAAAGACAAATTATTCTTCTGCTAGACAAATCACAATGAAAAAGCTAGTACAGTTACTCGACCATGAGATTATGTGGTAACTTTTGTTTTGCCTAATGATGCTGAATTAGTGGGAGATCAGGAAATGATTATTAGAGCAAATAATCAGTAAGTGAATAAAGTGGTGAAGAAATTACTTACTGTGTTTGTCTTTTGGTGTTCCATAACAGAAATTATGATGAAATTGCAGATTTTGAAATGGGCAATCAAAGGACCTATGAGTTGGGAAAATGTGGAAGGTGTCTATGTTGGAATAAGACATGTACGTTTCCAGCTACTGTGTTCGAGGGCCTATTACGCTAAAAATCTGGTAGCCCGTTGTGTAGGTTTGTGCTTAACAACAAACAAACAGATTCCCTAATGTCATATCACTCCTTTATATTTTGTAAATTGTAGATTTGATGGGCAAATATATTTTTATTAAGGGTAAATATAATGCTTAAGTGAAAACAAGATAGAAGACTATTTTTATTATTATAAAGATTGCCAAAAATATATTTGGATATGGTATAAGGGGCAGGGTCACACTGCTGATAAATGTATGGCTCAGTTTGTAACAGAGAGTAAATTCTAACGTTCCGATATCACGTATGACAAGATAAAGATGGATGTACGAAACACGGAAAAAGTACACATACGGGAAGGTTTCAGGATCTATAGAGCTTCGGGTGTTACTGGTTAAAAAAGAACAAGATGGCGCTGGGAAACAGGAAGGTCATATAGATAAGGAGGGAGGTAGAAGTAACATCAGTGTGATATTAGAGACATCTGTCAGGGAATAAAACAATGGTTTTGATAATAACAATGAAAGGAAACGGATTGACTCAATGAATATACTGAAGACCCTTTGTGATGGAAATGATTATCGTAAATGAGACAAGAGAAATGACATAGAGAAAACAGGGGGTGTTAGCAGCCAGTTGTTGAGTGTTGGAGATAGAAGGGTAAAGAAGAAAAAGGGGAAGAAGACGAACATCTCTACTCATATTATTACTTCTACTTTTCAAAGCTCTTTCAAGATTGGAATTTTAAATGGCGATGGATAAAGAATGCTGGTAAACTTAAGTATGTTTGGGGCTATTTTAGCTTTAGGCAGTATGGTGTTGTAAAATTACAAGAGACTTTTTGGATCGATAACTTTATTAAAACAGTAGAAAATCTTTGGCACGGGAAAATACTATATAATAATTCCAATTCAGTCTATATAATAAATCCAATTCATTGAATAATTCCAATAATAGATGAGGCGTGGTTATGTTATTAGCAATTGGACTAAACGAGAATGTGCTAATAGTACAGAAAGAGTTCGGATATCAATTTCACTTAAAGAAGGAGTATAAACCAGGAATATTATTAAAATTAGGTCAGATGTTAGTTTTATATAAGGTCAACCGTAGTTTCTCTTTCCGTTTTGAGAAGTTTAAGTTTTAGGGAAGTTTTTTATTCAGTGGATAAAATGTGCAATTTTAATGTTGTCATTATTGTTAATTTTGATGATTTTATGAGCCTTCACTTTGAATAGGACGATACAGTCAACAATATTTTACTGTTTCAGCTCTGTTGTTCGTTTTAAGGGTGGAAACATTTCATAATTAGCTCATACGAGGGCAGGCAATTGGAGGCGTTGAGAGTTGTAACTATAATACACAAGTGTCATCTTTGGTATACTTGCAGATGACATAAATGTTACTTTAAGTTCTGTGGAGACTCTTCAAGAAGTTGTACAAATATTGCAGCTGTATGAAGTGGCATCAAGATTAAGTTGAAATTCTAGAACCATGTAAAGGCGTTTGGATGGGAAAGTGGAAAAGTGTCAAAATAATTTTATTGTTGAGGATATAGATATTCATAATAGCATTATTAAACTTTTTGGGCATTCATTTTCATTATGGCCAGGTGGTTAGGGCGCTCGACTCGCAATCTGAGTCACACCAAACATAACTCGCTCTTTCAGCCGTGGGGGCGTTATAATGT
>NW_013665661.1:434493-437967 GCF_000517525.1 Limulus polyphemus
GGCCCAGAGATTTTCGATGGGGTTCATGTCAGGAGATTGGCTCGGCCAGAGCAATTTCTGGATACCATTTTCTTCCTGCCACTTTTGGGTGTTTCTAGCAGTGTGACACAGTGCTCCATCTTCCTGGAACAACGTTGTGTTCTTGTCCAAGAAACCCGAGGAATGAAGTGGCAAGAGTCCTTCCTCCAATATTTCGACGTATTTCGTAAAATTTATGTTGCCAACGCACTTCACTAACCTCGATCTCCCACCAACCCAAAGAGCTCCCCAAACCATTACGCTGAAACCACCATGCTTCACAGTTGGCTGCAATTTGTTGAGCCAAAACTCTTGGTGAGGCATTCTCCAGACCCATATCCTTCCACTGTCCGAAAACTGAGCGAATCTTGATTCGTCTGAGAACAATACGATCTTCCAAAAGTCCAGAGGCTTGGTCATCATATCACTTGCCCACTTCTTTCGTCTGACTATGTTGGCAGGTCTTAATAAGGGCTCCGTCTAGCTGCTCTGCAACGATAACCCAATCTGTGGAGAATCCGTTGAATAGATTTCAGGCTCATCCCACCAATTTTGGCCACTTTTGCAGTCGTTAATCTGGGATCCATTTCGATGCTCCTCTTGACGGCCCTTTTTGTCCTCTCCGATGGACCAGGACGACCTGGATGCTGCTCAGTTGTTTCCTGAACTGCACGATGATTCTGTTGACTGCCGAAAGCGGGATTCCCAAATTCTGCGAAATTTGCCGCTGACTTATTCCACCATCTGCCTGACCAATTATCCTTATTCTAACAAAATCTGACAATTCGAGAGAACCTTGAGTTCTAGGCATGTTGTAGCACAAGATATTTAGTGTGTGGACCATTTTCATTTATATATTGCTCTGTGAACACAAATTAGTTAGCATAAATAAATTAAATGACGAAAAATTGGGTGTCTATTTACTTGTGTCCTTCAATATCCTTCAAATTTATGAAACCAAATGATCTGTAGTGAAAAAAAAACTAATGATAACTATGTAAAGACATGTGTTGTGATTGATATGTGGGTTAATGTGCGCATTTTCTTATTATTATTATTGCAGTGTGCTATATTGTTGTTCATGGTGCCTTTTAGGAAGAGTGGTCGAATTAAGAGCTGTTCTGTGTTTAAAAACAAACAATATTGGATGTAAGATTAAAGAATACCATGGTAACAAATTATTGGGATAATTCTAAGTACGTTTTTGGTATTAAAGAAGTAGTGCAAGATTTCAAAATTTTGAGAAAATTGGTACATCGAATGAAAGATTTTCAAACTTCCCATCGGTGGAATATTATTTTATGAAAATTATTATTTTATTTATTTTTATGAAACTTGGGACATGAAGATCAGTAGGATTTGTAGTCGAGCTCAGTATAGTTTTTTTAATTTTCCTATTTGAAAAACATTTGGGTCGTTTTTGTGAAATTTAAAAACGTAGGAATACTGAGATATTTTATGGAGCCAGAATTTTGTATGGATTATAAATTTTCACAGCATTAAAATATGTTTTTATTTAAAGATAGTCTTTAGAAACCAAAATTGTACAGACATTTTTAAATCGATTATCAGGCTTTGAACGTTGATGAAATGTAAGTTATCATTTGAGGTGAGATATAATAATGTACTGAAGCATCTTGCAGTAAAATATTAAAATTTAAAGAAACATCATATGCTGAAGCTGAGAAATTGACAAGGGGAGAGTACGAGGCAGCTATCTAGTAAAAAAAAAAAAAAAAAAAAAACTGATGAAAACCAGCGTGGATAATAAATTACGGTCCCCAAATTGGTCAGCGGTAAGTTTACGGACTTAAAACGCTAGAATCCGGGGCTCGATTCCCCGTTGTGGACAGAGTGCAGATAGCCTATTGTGTAGTTTGCGCTAAAACAAACTAACAAATATTTAGACAATTCAGAATATTTTAATTTGTGTGAAATAATTGCTCTAAGTGTTAAAATCATCACGAGTTGTGTAAAGGCAATAATATATACAAGGGCAATCTTTAAGGAAAAGGAACACCGTCATACAGAAACAAAGACATTTGGAAGGCTTTAAACTGATAGATATTAAAGGGAAATAATTAAATTATATAGTAAAATGAGTATCATGAAAGCGATTTTAAGAAGTATTGTTTATTGAAATTTAAATATTGTTAAAAGATTCACTAAGTTAGAATTATCTTACTTTTTCCTTTAAGGTTGTTTGGTATAAGTCGCTCGATGTTTAGGGTTGACGATTCGTGAGAGCTCGTATGGAATAAGATCTGGGAATGTTTTAGGCACGAGCAAGGCTGGTGCCGTCTGTTTACCCGAACAGGGAGGGCTTCGAGCATAGGAAAAAATCAAAACGTTATGTAATATTGTGCTAAAGTAAATATAATACAAGATATACAATAACAATCTTAGCCTAATGTTTAAAAGTTGCAATAATAACTTCAGAAGTAAATATCTAACAGCGACATCTTTACTAGTTGTTGAGTCTTACAAGTAAGTCACCTTCATGCGAACTGATGCTCACGGTGACTCGCAGAGATTCAACAACAGCTTACTGCTACCCGCAGCTCCGCTCCGCTTTTTTAACTTTAAACACTTTAACAAATGAAATCAAATTCGTTTATTTGTATTTAATCCTTAAAACTTAAGAAAATTCTTTATTAGTTCTGAACGGATGGCAGAAATCCTTTGTTTTATTTATAGTTGCAGTTACGTTGTTTGTTGGCAATGTTGATCTCTTAGAGCCGCTTGTTCCATACCGTACGTTTCTTTGTTTGTTTGTATTTAAGCACAAAGCTACTCAAAAGGCTATCTGTGCTCTGCCCACCACGAGTATCGAAATCCAGTTTCTGGTGTTGTAAGTTCGCAGATATACCGCTTGTGCTATACCGTACGTTTCTTTCTTTGTTTGTATTTTAGCACAAAAACACTGAAAAGGCTATCTGTGCTCTGCCCACCACGGGTATCGAAACCCGGTTTCTAGCGTTGTAAATTCGCAGATATACCGCTGTGCCCCCGTAAGAGCTCAAAATTTAGCATCTTGACAGCAACGCTTTAACATCGGTGCACAAATTTGTTTCACTGGCTCCTGTGAGGGTGTTGTCCTCGGTAATGAAGATCAGAGCAATGCAGACCTGTCCTAGCTGGTAAAGGAGTGCTAAAACTCCATGAATTCTAATCATTTGTAATTTCCTATCTCGTGTCACTCAATGTTTTTCAATTAACTTAGAAACGTATTTTAGTAACGATGAGTTGAAGTAGAAAACTAGATGTTTATATGCTTTGAATAAAAGAAAAAACGCCACGATTTGAGTGCAACAGCTATCATCACCTTTGAACACGGGAGTCATAGACTGTATATTGAATGTCCTTACTTTTCATAGTCTTGGCCTCGTAAGTCTTCTTTACTTGAGTATAAATCTTGTTGGACAGGAAGTGGATCATCTCGCACTTCATGTCCTT
>NW_013665661.1:438319-463340 GCF_000517525.1 Limulus polyphemus
TACGGTCTTCCAAAAGTCCAGCGGCTTTTTTAGTACTCTAGTAACGATGAGTTGAAGTAGAAAACTAGATGTTTATATGCTTTGAATAAAGAAAAAAAAAACGCCACGATTTGAGTGCAACAGTTATCATCACCTTTGAACACGGGAGTCATAGACTGTATATTGAATGTCCTTACGTTTCATAGTCTTGGCCTCGTAAGTCTTCTTTACTTGAGTATAAATCTTGTTGGACAGGAAGTGGATCATCTCGCACTTCATGTCCTTTCCCAGATAATGGTTATGAATTCATAATGTAATAATTTATATTTATTCTCTCATAACACGACCAAATATGACAAAATGTTCAAAAAATGTCAAGAAGTTTCATTTTATGGGCGAGAAAGGCTTCTTATTAATAACAGTAGTTTGAGTTCTGTGTCTTTCATGTATTATACTGTTTTGTAGCTTTTATAGCTACACGAGCTTTCATGAAATAAATTATAATAAACGTTGAGGTTACACTCGAATCTGTTTAACAAACATGTTGATAATAAAAAAAAGAAATTGATGCTTGATAACTTGCTAGAGATAGAGAGTCTGAACTATAAACTGGTTTATCCAAACTCATCCTTGCAACCGCTTTTAATTACGCGATAACCTTCCTAAAGTAATATACAGCTTTAGATTTACTATATATTAGTACAAATATTACACTTTTCTCAAAGTAGTGACCATTCAAAAATGCTCCTATTTGATACTCAAAGTTTATTTCCTTCACTGATTCTCAGACAACATAAGTTATTTTCAGCCTTAGTCTCTGTTTAAGCCTAATATATTTACTTTGCAAAATCCAAGCTCTATTGCCTTGTTATAGTGAAACAACTAAAACATATTTTAATCTTTGAATCGTTATAGTTAAGAGCCGTGACTTCAGTCACACGATCTGTTAGGTCACCAACACAACTTATTCTTGATGGTTTTGTATAGAATTTCTATTTCTATTAAATGAGCTATTAATGTTACTTTGTCAAGAATAACTGTGACTTCTTTTGAATGGCTTGTTAATAGCAATGTGTTAATAAAACCATGACTTCTATTGAATGATCTGATAATGACAATGTCTTTAAGTAATTCATGAAATATTTTGTCAACAAGAACAGAAACTTCTGTTGAAGAATCGTTTAAAAATTCTGTGAACAATCTTATTTCTTACAGACTGTGTCTCGAAAAAAACGATGTCGTCTAAAAACACGTTCGCTCATTATGCTCTTACATGTTCTTTAAGGACAGGCTATATCAGAAAAACGAATGTGGCTTTCATTGTCCATGTTTATACTTTTTCTTATTAACAGTTTCTATTTATTACCCTTTTATCGTACTAATGTACCTAATTGCACATATTCACATACACACACATAATTGTATACATATTCACTATTGGAAACAATTAAAAAACGCTCAGGTGATACAAGTAGAGGAGTCATTGCAACTAACTGATCTCTTTATCATTGGTGCAGAATGTTATTATTACAGAAAATACAAAGGAAAATCAAATAAGTTGTGCAATGCACTAGTATTTTGTATGTGTTTTATAGAGATCAGTACATTTTGTTCTTATGCTAACATCAATATGTGGTTATGAAATCTTACTCCAAATGATGACCTTTATTACACAATAAGGGAAACTGATCGATTGCCTTTTACTTTTCTTAGTTTCCATACTAGCCCATTTCTATTACAAAAAATACAAATTTCATGTACCTTCTCCAGAGCTTACACACAGCTCCAAAGGAAAAATGAAGTTCTATCTCAGTCTGTTGCAAGAAATAGTTTTACCAGCCAAATCTTTAATTTATGTCATTTTTGTCATTGGAATCATGAGTGTATTCACCACACTACTGCTGAGAATAGTATGTATATCTGTTTTTACACGATTTTTAATTGTTGATTGGATGACAGCCATCCAAGCATAAATTATTAACACATGACAGTATTCTGATGTAGTTCACTTTCATACAATAGAGAGCTAGTAATCCTATAATATTTGCAATTTATGCTCATTTTCAAAATTTCAATAATTATTTCCAATAATATATATTAATAAAAGGTTTTTGACTTAGTTATATAAAATTACAGTAGTTTTCTGAGTGAGTAAAATCCTTGTCGAATTCGTAAAAAGAATAAGTAAGATATAGGAATTGGTAGGGCGCTACCAGCTGCAGGTGGAAATATTGAAGGCTTGTACATAGAGTGCTAAGGCAGTCATATGGTCAGCAATGGTCACCTTACTAGCCTGACAGAAAGTTTCTTTGGTTCTGTCTCTTCTTCTCCTGTTACCTATCACTTCATTTTTTTCATGTCAGTTCCTTCTTCCATACTATTATTATTCATTTACCGTGTTTGCCCGAATATAATGTGCACCCAATTTTGAAAGGTTAAATTGAAGAAAATTTGTTTTTTCACACACCAGTTGTACAAAATGTATTGAAAAGTATCTGAACACAATAAACAACAATAGATGTATTAAACGTTTTTGGAAATCTATCATTAATTTTTTTACGTGTGAATTTTACAAAATTCATTGAAAAGTTTATACGTTAATCATTCATCTTCACATAAATCTTCATCATCACTACAATTGTGGCCACTATCGGGTTCATCGCATTCATCGGATTTGTTTTCCTGAACCTTTGCTTCATCCTCTTCTGATTCCCACAACATGTCATCATCCGTCCCTAATATTGCATTGGATATGCAACATTTTTTTTAAATTCTTTAATGACGCTTTAATGATTTTCGGTGGTAGCTTATAGTAAAATACCTAGCGAATGGAACGTTCACGAATATAATGCCCAGTTGTTTACACTACAGTAACATCAAGTTGCAGTCTCCAGAACGAAGAGGCATAGAAATATCATCATCCTTAAAACGTGTGTTTTTTATATACAAGAAAGCAATACATGCAATATGTATTTTGTATTCTGTATAACTAAATTATTGGGTTGAACAAAATTATGATTTATGTGAAGACATAATATGCCATTTTCATTTTGCAAACTGTATAATTATTGACAGCGTAAAAGAATAATATGCTGATAAGTTTGTTGTACATAAAGTTGCTTTTTGTTTACCAGTTCATACACAACCTAACTTGTTCGCATCCTTACATTTGTCGATCGATAACGCATGCTATTAATAAAGTATCCATTGTTCTCAAAGTGAGTAATTCAACTATCCGGATTTCTCGATAATCCGGAAGTAGTATATCATTACAAAACTGCTTTATAAGCATTGAAACCTTCTTTAGACTTTTTTCCCCGTCGGCCCGGCATGGTCAGGTGGTCATGGCGCTTGTCTCGTAATCTGAGGGTTGCAGGTTCAAGTCCCCTTTCCACCGAACATGCTCGTCCTTTCAGCCGTGAGGGCGTTATAATGTGACGGTCAATCCCACTATTCGTTGGTTAAAGAGTAGCCCAAGAGTTGACGGCGGGTGGTGGTGACCAGTAGTCTTCCCTATAATTTTTCACTGCTAAATTAGGACGGCTAGAGCCGGTAGACCGCGTGTAGCTTTGTGCGAAATTCAAACCAAAACTGTTCTTTTACGGTTTACTTTTTCGGTCACAAGTATCCCGTCGTGATGATTTCCATACTTACATCACTGGAAAATTCCCGAGCATTTTGTGACCTTACACTTGCTGGTCAGCTTTAAAGCTGACACCGCTCACATTCGTGCGGAGTTCGGAACGACTGGTACAAGTGTTTTCGAAGAAAAGTAGTTTTTTAACTGAAATTTCCCAAGAACAAATGATGGCCAGAAGACAGTTTTCATTGAAAAACTAATCCCAGTAATCCTAGAAAAGTCACTCTTCTTCATAAGCACTCCCCTCGATTCATCGTGAAATAAGCTGTATTCTAAAAAAAAAAATAAAAGAAGGAAATATAATAAAACCCAGGACTCAACTGGTTGAGAGTGGTTTGGCAAACGCGGTTTGTCAAGTCTATTATCGCTTGTTAACTTATCACTATTCGTCTTTCTTGCATATAATTATTTAAATAATTCTTACAGAGGGTTAACCGCATTTTAAAAGAGCAGCTTGCATATCTTAATACGGTGGCGCACGGGCCGTGGCTCACGGGCGACATACTTAGCACTTGTATATTTGGTTCACGATAAGTTTCCGATAGAAAAAATGACACCAAAGTTGGAGGATTATGTAGCCACTATTTTCTAACTGAAATACTTATATAAGACATATCTTTTGGCACCCTTAACAATACAAGACACAATAATTTGAGGTTGATGATGATCTCACAAGCCAAAAGTTCAGACTTTCAGCCATTTTTCGAAATAAACGTTTATTTTTCTGAAAAAGATGGTCAAAGAAATTGGATTAGAATAATTTTGAGTCTCCAGTGTACTTTTGATTTTGTTTTTTTGGAACCTGGCGTCAATGTAAATGTATAGTGAAGTGTCTGTGGAACGTGATTCAAGGTTTATGATATAAGAACGACCTCACTTTCTTTCTCAGAAGTTTGTAACAACAAAATTGCGATGTTGGACAATGATACTTAATCATGACCACCAGACCGAGAAAGATAAAACGATTGACGAAGTAGCTCCATTTGCGGCATATTTTACGTACAAAATATTATACTTTTAAATCTTAATACATCATTGACGTCATTTACTATTGTTTATACACTACCCGAATGACATTGATTTCATGTTCACAAACCATGTGTGTCACGATGTGTTACAGAACGTTTCTTTTCCATTCTGAAAAACGTTGTACCTCTGAAATGAAATTTAGCGAACGGCGATTGCGCAGCACGTTACGTGTCTGTATTTACGACTTTCATTACAACATCTTGCTTATATTCAATTTATCTTTTACCAAACTCAAGCTAATTTTGAATTTATCTGGTTGATAAACACTTCTGATATCTAAATAGCTAAGTGTCAGTATTACTTGTTACCAATTAGATGAATTAAATAATTAATTAATATTGTATGGGTAGTTGGTTAGTGAAGAGATAGAGACATGTGTAGTTTCATCTGCATGTGGTCAGCAGGATATTCCTCAAGGTTAATAACTAGATTCTATAGAACATAGATCTCTAGAACCTCAAAGTATGTGAAACTTTGCATTCAAACTTACAAAGATACGAACAAAGAAACATAGAAACTACTTCCAATAATTAAACAGGAGGTGAGTTAGTTTGTTAACAAGTTAGGGAAGAGCTGATCGGTTGCTCAGAATCGTGGCTTACAACTTGAATGCCACCAATTTTACAGCGCTGGCAGTTGTTTGAAGTTGTATAACATCTACTAGTATTCCATTTACGAGACGTACAGTTTTAGTTTATTTGCCTCTTGTACTTGTCGAAGAGACCCGACATGATATGATATTATGCTCCAGGCGATTGTACTCACATATACAGCTCAACATAAAACAAAAGTAATTGGAACACAGACAGTAATTGGTTAGAGATATGGGTGTAATTTTTAACGTGCAGGAAGTTTCATAACAAAACATCTGACATCTGCTACACCATAACGTTACCTCTATCTAGCTAGTGTTTCGAAACACGAACAAACAACAATAACAGAGAATGGAGAATGTTGAACAACTGCTGTAACAATCAGGACCACATCCAGACCCCAGTGGCACAGCGGTATGTCTGCGGACTTACAACGCTAGAATCTGGGTTTCGATACCCATGGTGGGCATAGCACAGACAGCCCATTGTGTAGCTTTGTGCTTAATTACAAATAAACAAATAAACTTAACCTAATATATATATCGAAAAATATATTATTCCTTTCTTATTCAAACCATGAAATCCCCTATTTTCTGTTCATTGTCAGATATTTTCAAAATAAGCTCTTAAATATTTCTTGTTTATAAAACAGAACATTAAACATATCCTATAAAGCCGATGAATAGATTTATTTTTTCTACATAATATGTATGAATAAAGTGATGCTAGGCGTGGCTTAGTGGTTAGCTTGCTCGAACTATTAGTTTCAGAATGTACGGTTAGCGTCCCGTCGCCGCAAAAATGCGCTATGCACTTTGGAGCTGTGGTTACGCTATAATAGTAATGGTTAAATACCACTATTAGGTCAAACAGGAGTAGTTCAAGAGTTGAGAGTGGTGATGTGGACGAATTATCGTCCGTCTAATGTAATGGCTAAATCCCACTATTAGGTCAAACAGGAGTAGTTCAAGAGTTGAGAGTGGTGTTGTGGACTAATTGTCGTCCGTCTAATGTAATGGCTAAATCCCACTATTAGGTCAAATAGGAGTAGTTCAAGAGTTGAGAGTGGTGTTGTGGACTAATTGTCGTCCGTCTAATGTAATGGCTAAATCCCACTATTAGGTCAAACAGGAGTAGTTCAAGAGTTGACAGTGGTGATGTGGACTAATTGTCGTCCGTCTAATGTAATGGCTGAATCCCACTATTAGGTCAAATAGGAGTAGTTCAAGAGTTGAGAGTGGTGTTGTGGACTAATTGTCGTCCGTCTAATGTAATGCCTGAATCCCACTATTAGGTCAAACAGGAGTAGTTCAAGAGTTGAGAGTGGTGTTGTGGACTAATTGTCGTCCGTGTAATGTAATGGCTAAATCCCACTATTAGGTCAAACAGGAGTAGTTCAAGAGTTGACAGTGGTGATGTGGACTAATTGTCGTCCGTTTAATGGATAAGTTCAAAATTGAATACGATCATGCGTAGATAGCCCTTTTGACTTTGTACGAAATTTCTGAAACAAATAAACACACAACACAATGATGTTTCTTTTCGAATAATTTACAGGCTTTTATGTATTGAAAACATCTTAAATCCTTCCAGTAGACATGTTAATGGAATATATGGCTTCTGCTTTTTGAAATAGAATGAACATATTAAACCATTACGATGTTTCCTTATCACATTTTTACACATTTTACATTCTTCTCATTCTGACTAGAACTAATTTAAATTCTGATAGGTTTCTAATAAAGAATACATTCATAAATAGATACAAATTCTAATTCATTTATACTTTTTCAAAGTTCTTTAACATGTACTTCAGCCAGCATTTAGTAACGTATAAAACACTTGTTAAGTTTTAACATGTACTTCAGCCAGCATTTAGTAACGCATGAAGCACTTGTTAAGTTTTTAACATGTACTTCAGCCAGCATTTAGTTCAAAAGTTTCATAAATCAGTTCAACTTACTCACTTTATTACTAAATATGCAGTAACATAAACACTATTTGAATATGGCGATCGCTTTTATCATGTGAAGATTTTATAATGGTCATAAAAATCAGAAGATAAATAACAGTTGTATGGTGAAAGCTCCGTGGGTGTGAATGTTTTTATTAATTAATCTGCCAGTTCAGAGAGTGTGAATGTTTTGTATTAATTGATCTGCCAGTTCAGAGAGTGTGAATATTTTCCATTAATTAACTTGCCAGTTCAGCCAACTGCTAACGACGCAAGCTTTTAGTTCGGGTGAAGGAAAGTCATATATCGAACCCAATAACAGAATGTAAAGAGAGACCATAATAAAATATACCGTTCACGTTGGTTTTCCTATAAGTAGAGGATTGTCAGCTCATTAGTGTGCATGGGCGGTTTGCATGGAATGGGGTAACAATTCATCTCACATTACCTGATGTTTTCAAATAGCTACTTGTCAGTCTCATAAATAAAGCGCTTGATATTGGTGTACAAGACTCTGTGTGAGCAAAATGCCTGTGATCTTTAGGGGTGGATTCTATATTACAGAATTACTGACACAACCCTTCCATTTACTAGCATTGAGAAGTAGGAGAGTATTACAGGTTATTCCAATTTGGCATTTGTTTTAATGATAATAATTTATATATGTGGTCTGCCGTGTTCAATTTTTAAATACCAAAGAAATGCATACTGCAGTGAGATGAAATGCGAACGTACAAAAGTGACTAAACATCACAGAAAAGAAGAAAGAAGGTTAAATATCTGGCTAAACGGCCTGGACCGGAAAAGAAGTTTTAATGAAAGTGGCTTAACTGGAACTTTGGCTTTTTTCCTTTTTAATAGCAGTAGTGCCAATATATTCATATAATTTTCTATATTAAGGTAATTCATTCAATTCCAGTGGGATCAACATATTGCATCATTTTGAAGTAATTAATATATTTTTTTCGAGAATTAAAACTCATTGTCAAGACCTGACCAAAAACATTCATGTAAACACCTATGTAAACCCCACCAGAAATTAATGAGATTAACTACAACAATGATGATAATTCTGTTTAATTTTTTTGGGTGGCTCATATCTTATTAGTGATCGTGTAATTAACAAAGTAAATGAATGGATCCGAAAGTAATTTGGTGCATTGATAATTTAGAAGAGGATGTTTAATATGCTAGCTCCCTCTCGATAATTCTAGGTATATATATATACAACCAAAAACAGCATCTGAAAAGTCTGATCACAAACAAGTTTATATTTCGTTATGTACGTACCTATGCTTGAGTAATTAAAAGAGAACTAGTAGTCTTGTTACCGATTTGCTCCAGGTAGGAGTTGGAGTTGAATAAAGTCTACTGTTCTAGACAGACACGTTCTAATCAAATGTTAATCAACAACTCTAATGTACTCAGAACCTAGGTGGCTGCCAGCATTACAATAAATAATATATCTGCACCCCCTAGTGGTAAAACGCTCATTACTAAACAGTGAACTCCTTAGATAATGAAACAGAAGCAACAGTGACAGTTAAAGAATACATCAGTATCTTGGAAGAAATGCAAGGCTTTCGAAGCAATACTTTTCTTTTAAACTTCACCGCCTAGTTATAAATGCTATGTGTAGAGTATTTAATGAACAAAATTCTTAAACACTGTTTTATTTTGTATGTCACACTTTTAGAATTTAATATTATTTGTTTGTTTTAGTGAAAAGTCACACATTGGGCTATCTAGGTCCAACGAGTGGAATCAAGCCGCAGATGTTAGCGTTGTAAGTCAATAAACTTACCACTGATCCACAGGAGGACAGAATTTAATTTCCTCTAATATGGCTCAACGTACTGTTTTCTGACACACTTGATTTTTTACTTTATCAAAAAAAAAAAAATAAATAAAAATCAAGTAATATAAATATGGATTAAACTGTTTGTTCCACGCTTATCAGAAATTTTTTGAGAGGGAAAAAATGTATGAGTTGCCAGTATATTTTTCTTTGTCGTTAATTCCCTTGACTTCAATCACAATATAATAATAGTAATCTAACTTTGCGGTGATTCCAGATTTTTGTTTATACAGTTATCATTACGAGACAAAATCAATACATAACTTTATAAATTCAGGAACTAAGATCACTTTTTGAGTCAGTATATGAAAGAGTGGATATACACGTGCAGTGTCGACTTTTTTACATTCAAACCTTGGCTAATTACTTTATTTTGCCTTATTTATTAATATCACATAATTTCTTAAATAATAACAAATTATAAATTCTGGTTATGAAGTTAGTACACAGGATCACCTACAAAAGATGTAATGTTTTCAAATGAGACCCAAAACTCGAGCGCTTTCGAATAGTTGACTATTCTTCTTCAGGAGAATGAAGGGTTATGTTTAATGAGTCTAATGAAATATATAGGCACGGATGTCGAAGTCACGTAAACCGGATGTTCAATATGATTTAACCCTGAGAACTAGCTAATCATAACCTAGAGTTGTTTGTGGCAGGTTTAGTTTGTGCCAAAGAGGTGTGTAAAGTACATAAAAACTTAAGTGGGATAATATTGATAAGAATTGTTAACCAATTTCTATAAAGATAAAAAAAAAACAATAAAAAATAGAATAACGGCAAAAGGTGGTGGGAAATAGAGAAAATGATAATGTGTTTGTTTGTTTGTAGTTAAGCACAAAGCTACACAATGGGCTATCTGTGCTCTGCCCACCACTGGTATCTAAACCCGGTTTCCAGCGTTGTAAATCCGCAGATATACTGCTGTGCCACGAGGCGGGGGTAATAATAAGGTGACGCAATATATATATATAGGAAATAATACTAATATAGATAAATTTAAACACGAATAATACTGATAATGTAAAGTAAGTTTAATTATGAATTTAGTTTTGAAAATCTTTTCAGAACTACATAACTTTTCATTCACACTCAGTTCAAGCTAAAGTAAACTTTAAGTCGGCACCAGGTGGAAGCCATCCTTGCAATAGCAAGCGATGCCAAACCCGAAGCTCATGCAGGAAACGGACAAGTTTTCCGATAAAGACAACCAAACGCAGATCAAAATCACTAAACCTATAACTTGCTCTCCAAAAAAATGTTACTTACTTAATACAATGTCGAAAATGTAATTTCCAATATGTAGGTCAAACCAAAACAACTATACGGGTATGTTTTAATAACCATAAATCAACAATCAAACAAACAAAGAACTTACGGTCGCAAAACACTTCAACATGCCTGGACACTCTCTTGTAGAGACAAACTTTACATCTAACAGAAACAGAGAAATTAAAGAAGCTTACTGGATAGCACTGTTAAATACTGTAACGCCAAATGGCACGAATCTCGATCCCGGATTGTTGACCTTCGCAAGTCTCTGAAAAGATTTTTAAAACTAAATTTATAATTAAACTTACTTTACATTTATTAGTATTATTTTTGCTTAAATTTCTCTATATTGGTATGATTTTTTATTTATATATTGCGTCACATTATTATTTTCTCTATTTCTCGCCATCTTTTGCTGTTATTCTATTTTTTGATTGTTTATTAATTTTTATTTTATCTTTATAGAAATTGGTTAACAATTCTTATCACTATTATCCCACTTAAGTAATTTATGTACCTTACACGTTTCTCTGGCACAAACTAAACCTGATGTATATTTTAACAAGTGCATAAAATTTATCATGAAAGTAAAAATATCGATCCAATTTTAAACTTAAATCATTTCTGAATTAAGCTATCTTTTGTTATATCACCAACATTTTTGATAAACCAAGAAATTTCTTTAATCACTGGAGACTCCAAATCAAGAAATCAACAAATATTATTCAAGTTTTGTTGTTTATACATTTAATTTTATACTTTCAGTGCATAGACTAACAACAATATTAGGTTATACTTTTTTTGGTAAGCAACATGACATAAAAGCCATTGTTGGAACACAGTGTTACCAAAACGCACTGGCTTTTCTACATATATTAGAAGTTCTTAATTTAACTGATATACTATGGGCTAGTAGTACTTGCCTCGTCATTTCTGACGGGTTATACGCTAGTCTGCAATAATAAAATAGTGTGTCTGTCTGTGATTTCTGAAATTTGTAATATAAGGAACCACTTCTTTTCTATGCGGTTCTTCGCTAACTCGCTTCATTGAAAAGATGTGCACGCGCACATGCACATGGATAAGATAAGTAATAATACCCAGGTATACACACTCAGGGTTCACTTAGTATGTGTGCAAAATTTCAGGATTTTAAGTTTCTTTCCTCTTAGAGCTATGGCGTTCACACACACAGACACATCCTTTTATAATTATAGATTCTTTCAGTTTCAATGCACTTTACTACTTTTTATATTTTTAAAAGTATTTATTGTGTTTCTACCTAAAGTATAGCTATATGTAATATTTCTTATACTTAACAGTAGATGGCGGTATATCAGTTCAATTATAGAATTTATTTCCTGGGAGTACTATAGTTTGTTGCTTGGGTAATCTAATAAAACTCTAACGAGTACCTTCCAACACTAGGCGTATATCCAAAAAACTGTTATCTTTACCTGCTTCTATAACGGTGTCTTGGATAAATTTCCACCACTAGCGTTCATACGTGTCACTCGTTGCATAGAATTATGGATTTTGTTCTTTAAATAAGTGCGCTAATACCCGGAATGATTTCGCGGCTAAGCGTGATAATGTGTTATGTTTTGTATCGTAGGTGACAAAACTACTAAAATCTATATGTCGATGCCAGTTTATAAAACCAGCTAACACCCTAGAGTTCCTTCCAGTCCAGTAAAAAGTCAAAGTTTAACCTGTCCACGTGTGTCAAAAAGTAACCTTTTTTTTGTTACTTTGTATTGTTCCAATAATGATGAGCTATAAAATGGATGGAGTCACAAGAAATTGACACTTTTTATTGAATCACGTGATCAAAAATCTTGAGACAACTTTACAATCATTGAAGTTAACATGTTATTTGTTGCCATGAAACTCAGTATTTGAAAAGAAACAAGAAAATTATTTATTCAATAGGGGTTATAAAACATACGCAACAATTAAACCCAACTCTCATTTCTACTTAACCACAGAACTAACGATGGAATCCTATAGGTTTTTTACACACATTTTTCTGAACATATCATGCCTCAAATTGTTTGTGGGTTCGTGGCTCTGCTGGTTACGAACGTATTAATAACAAATGAGCCAAACAAAAAAAAACTTAAACATAAATACTATCAATATTGCGATTAATCCCATTTATTGCTTCCGAAGCTTGCTATGTATTTAACAATGAAAATAAATGGTTTCACCCAACTTTTTGGTTAATCTTTACACTGAGTGTTGTGACGAAACATAAAATTACTCAATATGACGCAATACATGGACCTCACCGGCATAGATTATTTAACTCGAATATTATGTATACTGTTTCCTGGTTATTAACCTTGCCGTTAAACTGATAGTTGTCATAGGATTAGGACAGCTCGTCTGTCGGTATGTTCTCTATGACTCGGCGAATAAAAAAGAACGTGTTACAGATCTCCTTGAAATCTGACTGAGAGAACCCTTGAAGGAAAACGCACTTCGTAGAAAATCTGCGACGTAATAAAGTTTGCTTTTTCTTAATAAAGTTATTTTGCGAACAGTCGAGAAAGGAAGTTAGATACACAATACACGAATAAACATTTTTACAGTGCATTACATACATATTTTAGATGGATTTGTCAAAAAATGGACATAAAAGTAGTATTTTTAATTTATAATATTGAATGTATTAAGTCTTTTTCATCACCTGACTTTCTCTGGTTGACTGGCTTGTAATATTCATTGATGATGTGAATCATTATATTTTAACTTCTGTTTAAAACAAATGTGCTACAATCACGGTTTGAAAATGTTCATATGACCTAAAACTGCTACACTTCAAGGGATGAGCTGGTAGTTAGAGTGCCAGTCTGCGGATCCGAAGGTCCACTGTTCACGTCTCCTTACGACACAAAACAAAATCGCGCTCAACACTTTGGGGCCGTAGTTACATTGTTAAATCCCACTATTCCCCTCTAGTCTATTAGTTTCGTTGTTGATACAGCTAATAATTTCACCCTTCCATAACTAGCATATAATAAACATGTATTCAGATAATTTTTATAAATTTTCATGTCGATGTCTTGCTTGTAGTTTTTACATTATATTAAGTTCTTAACCGTAAGGCCGTAAACACGCGCTAATCCTTTTACATATGATAGCTGGTAGAAACTTGTATCACTTTGGCCCTTCTGTGTGGGTGTGAGAGGGAGACAAGCCCATCTTAAGGTGATACACTGGTACTTGTATAAACCTGTGAGATTTAGACATTGTCTCTCCTATATATGCTGTTTAGATATGTCGGTGACGTATGAATCTTGGGATTATGACATACCGATCTGGAGTCACAATTCTTTCTGTCTTTGTTCTATGTGGAAGTTTTGGAATATTCTTCTCTACCCCAGCAGATAGAGATTATACGGAATGCAGAAGCCGACCAGTAAGTTAAAACATGTACAATTATAATGAATAAGCATTATATTTTATTTGTGCTGAAATGAGGAGGATTTACACATCTTCTTGTGTGAAAAAAAGGAACTAGGAACATCAATCATGCATCATTTCTCTATATATTTATTTATAATATCGTCGCGAGGAGGATTTACACATCTTCTTGTGTGAAAAAAAGGAACTAGCAACATCAATCATGCGTCATTTCTCTATATATTTATTTATAATATCGTCGCGAGGAGGATTTACACATATTCTTGTGTGAAAAAAAGGAACTAGGAACATCAATCATGCATCATTTTTCTATATATTTATTTATAATATTCTCGCCAAGTTACATGAAGACTATCTGCTTAACCGTTCCTACTTTTGAACTGTGTGATACCCTGACAAATTGATATCTCACAGGTAGCAAAAAGTTTCCGAAAAACGCAGATTAAAAAGCGTTAAGAGCAAAAATAAAACGAACACGAAAAGCATAAGAAAAACAGCTTGAAATACACTCGCATCATTCGTGGGAGAGCTTAAAAACTATGATCTGAAATCGTGACATGTTAGTTAATAACGTCAAACATACTGCCTCATTTTTGGGAAATATCACTGACTATCCCATCATACATAAAAAATATTACTGACTTTCCCACCATACATAAAAAGTGAGTGTTAATAGAAACATTTTACAACATAATCAACTTTGTAAAAGGTTACCAGTTTGATTGAAAAAGAAAGAAGGGTGACATAAATTGAGTAACTGAAGATCAACTTGAACTTTGTCTTTTACTAAGTATATGATATAGTATGGAATAAGATCAGCCTTTATTAGTAGTTTTAAACACCGCTGGTAAAAAATGGCTCTGAAGTCGATACATATACACACATTTTTATATCAGGAATGACGTTATCTTAACACATTTGAGAAGTGGTATAATTATAGCATACTTGAGGAAGTCATTTTAACACTATTATCCGTAACATTGTATTTTAAGTGTGAGTAACCGGCTTAAAACGTCTTATAAAATATATAACAGCTATACTATTATTGCTTGAGATTTTTTCCACTTTACTACTTGATAACCATTCCTTTGTTGTATTACTGAAAACAAACAGATTATAGTTGATAATCATATATATAGGGTATGGTTTAACATACCCCCCCCCCTGACTCCATAGCTTCACAATATAGTAGAAATAACACTAAAATATGGTAATGCTTTTAAGTTTCCAGTCATAAAGTTGATAGAAGTGTGTGCAGTCAAGTATGATATTAATAACTCCTTTATAGTACAGAGTGTATACCGAATCCCCAGATCCCATAATAGAAAGCAGAATGATTAAAGATAGGACAACAAAATAACTGAACATTAACACAAGAAACAACGTTAGCAAGGTTTTTCCTAATAAACAAATCGACATAAAACGAGCTATGATTGAGTACCTTAACAGTAACGTTTAACTTCTTGAATGGGTAAAATGGAACATATACGTTAGTGCTTCTCAAACTTTAGTAACCAGAGGACCCCTTTTAATTTACAATCTTCTCGCGAACCCCAAACCTATCGATGTTTTTTTTTTTGGGAGAAACATATTTTGTGTACATGAAAAGCTGTATTCCAAAATTAAATATTTTAATTCATATAAATTTAATTTTACGAAAAATATGTTTTATTCTATAGATCATATTTTAAAAATATTTTAATGAACTTTTGGACATCACTTGCGAACCCCCTGGATTACTCCTCTCGTGGACCCCAGTTTGATAAACTCTAATCTATGTTGTACATTGACACAAAAATTTTATAATTATCTTTCAACGATTAAAAATATCTTTCCGTGAATCTTATGAAAACCGTACAGTACGGTTCATAAAGAATGTGTCTACTTTCCGGTTCGAACTAAAAGTAGACACAGTTAAAAATATCTATATATAGTCAAACTGATTTACAAATGTAAGTTAAATTATTGTTAGGTAATAAGAACTAAACAGTGATTGTTTATTAGTAGGCATTGTTGCTGGAGTGGTCTTTACCAAATAGACCTCACTAATTTCAAATAACACAGAAAAGTTACCATGTGTCTAAATACAGAAGAGATTGTGTTCTAATGATAAACTAAGTTAGAAAGGTCAGTATTCGTAAGGGAAATACAATATGTCTTCCCCCGTCCTCCTTATCCCATAAGATCTTTACAGATAAAATGGTATTGAAGACAGGGAAAGGTGGCATAAGCTTACAACATATGTACTTCAGAGGGAAAGTCATAACTCAGTATCAACTTGAGACTTCTTTGGGAGAAAGATGTATTAGAGCATACTAAATTGTGACATTGTAACACATAATAAAGTCAATTTTTTATGTGTAAATAGATTTATTCACGATAACAAAAACTTTACATGTGATTTTTAGGGAAACAAGACCCATTTTCGACACTGTATATGCAATTTCATGTATTACGTGAATCAAAACATACAACCCATTGTAACATTTAGATATGCAGACAGTGACTTTAGGTCCAGAGCTTCATATTACCTACATTGCGAATTTGTTTTAACCTTAAACCCCTGTAAAACCAAACAAAAGGTACAAATCCAATATACGTCATCGTTAGTCTGTGGAGGCTGTCGTAAGGTATCTTTGTGCAAAGTCTCATTTATATAGTTGAGATATAGAGGAATTGCAGGCCAAAAACCATAATTCTGCGAAACATTTTGAAATTTGACCCTTTTAAAATCGCAAAAAAAGTACGAAACCCAAATGTATCTGCTTCAATCTGTGGAGACTCTTGTAAGATAACATTGTATAAAGTATGATCAATATTGGTCGAAATATGAAGGAATGACAGCAATAAAGCTTAATTTTGCAATTTTTTTAACTTCGACTTACTGTAAAATCTCAACAAAAACACAAATGTCATATGTGTGTATTTCAGTGTGTGTGTGAGAGTTGTCATAAAATATCTAGATTGGTCAAACTGTAAAGAAATAGCAGGCCAAATATGTTTTTTATAATGTCTGACTTTTGACCCTATAAAATCGGAAGAATCTAAATCGAAAAAGGTATCTTCCAACTGTCGTTCCGGAAATAAAAAGTGCACAATTATAATTATCGGAAAAAAAAGAAGAAAGAAATATAGGAAATGCAATATGTCTCTTTCCCTACGTGGAAGACATAATAAAAAATGAGTATCTATTCTCATTATAGAAATATGAATATATTCATATTTTCGGCATTTGCAGGTTAAAAACAATTTGTAGAAAAGCGAAAATATATTGTTGGGTTAAATAAAACACGATTGAAAACTAATTGTTGGATAAAAAAACGTATAAAAAGCTAATTGTTGGATTAAAAAACGTATAAAAAGTTAATTGTTGGATTAAAAAACGTATAAACAGTTAATTGTTGGATTAAAAACGTGATTAAATAACTAGAAGATAAATAAACAATTGGGAATTTAAAAACCTGCAAATAGGGATCTTAAAAAAGTAAAGATTTATAGTTTGAGTAAATAATGCCTGCTGTCTCTCCAACCTTGTTTCCTTACTGTTTTTTACGATACCTATTTATAGGTTTTTAAATTCCCAATTTTTTATTTATCTTATTTGCTGGCTTTTTGATGCTCAACCATCGGTAAAGGATTACTTGATATGGTAGCCAACCTTATACACTGTAATAATAATGAACATAGCTAGTAACTAGCCGATACGGTTCATGGGGATTTACTGTAGGTATTTACTATTTGATCGCATTAGTTTGAGATGTAAAATGTTAAGCTGCAGCTGCAGATTGTCATGGAGATTTGTTTGAGAATATAGTGAGCATTTATAGTTTCTGTGTAACTAAAGTATCTATATATATATATATAATGCATAGCAATGGACAAATATATACCTAAACTAAGACACAACCCCCACTAAGCGCGTATAAAATTTTACCAGTAGAAAAGCATTCTTTTCAAATAAAACATGTTCGTCCAACACATCGCTTTAAATAAATCTTCTTGCGTTTTAAAGTAATTATTCTACGAATGTGTGAAATAAAATTTAATATTATGTGTATTGATTTTTCTTTTTTTTACTCTTTCACTTCATACACAATATATGGGTTGGCTCCCTAAAGACACCAATTGCATAGTGTACATAGTATTGAGTGCAATATACCAAGCCGCTTTTTTTTTTTTCTTGTAGGCTGGCACAGAGAATTATACTAATAAGAAGAAAAATTACAAACTGGCCGTTTTGAACGGATTTTCTTTTCCTTGTAATCTAACATGCGTGCTTATTTTGTGCATTTTTATATGTGCACAGCCTTAGCAGTCAATGGTAATGATTTTAGTGTTTTTTCAACTGAATCTTTACTGTTTAAGATGCTTTTTGTCCGAACATTCTATTAGGGTTTTATGCATTTCATTGCGATTCCTATCATGAACAACGATAGTGGTGCCCCCAGTGACACAGTGGTATGTCTGCGGACTTACAACTCTAGAATCAAGGGTTTCGATACCCGTGGTGGGCAGAGCACAGATAGCCCATTGTGTAGCTTTGTGCTTAATTCCAAACAAACAAACGATAGTGGTTCATGATATTTTCCTGAGTGTTTAATTTTTTCGATTTATTATATGTTAAAAACAAATTCTGTGAAACCTCTTAAGCACATGCATGAAATAAACTAACGAACACAAGGTTAGCTGACAGTTTATTTCGTTTCTGAGGATTTGTAAGGCTTGAAGAGCACTTAGATTCCAAGTCATTTCTGTGAGGATTTGCAAGGCTTGAAGAGCACTTAGATTCCAAGTCATTTCTGTGAGGATTTGCAAGGCTTGAAGAGCACTTAGATTCCAAGTCATTTCTGTGAGGATTTGCAGGGCTTGAAGAGCACTTAGATTCCAAGTCATTTCTTTGAAATTCTTTAATCATGTGTAATTTGAGGATCTCTTTAACGACATCATCTTCCATCGCTGGTATGTGACGATTGCATTATATCTTATTGTAATCATATTATATTGAAAATATTTATTTATTACACTATTTCATATTTAACGCAATAGAACTTCTAAGTTAAACTAAACATACATTCCGCATAAAACGTTTCTCGACATAATGAGTGCGTAATGAGATGTAAAGGTAAAATTATGATTGTTGTACTAAATATACCTACCTTATTGAAGGGAAATATATTTTTGGAGCAACTGTAAACATTATTGCAATTCGAATAACATTATTTATTTGTTGACTTGTGTAAAACAATGTAAATGTTATTATGGTGAGCCTGACATTATAATATTCCTGTCCTTTGTATAAATTCGCCATTTGTAAACCCACATCAAGAAATTTAGGGAGTTGAAAGAACATTTTTTTGAGGTTTTTCTTTTCTGCACGAGTATCTAACTGTTTTAATGTTTTTGTTTTATTTAGGTGATATTTGAAGAGTTCGATTACATTTTAGAACAATAATGTATATTTTGTCGCAACTTTATTCACAGTTATATTGTAATATAAATAAGAATAAATTAACCACTGAAGAACATGCTTTATACATATGGAAACATTTTAAGGTCTTTAAGCTCTAAGACGATATTCTATATAATATGTTTAGTCGTTAATATTATATATATATATGATAGTAGCTTGAATTTATATTTAAAACCAGATTACAGGTTACCTAATGACGTAAGTTGTCATATATTTACTTTAAAAATATATTTCTTTATTTTCTCCAATAACACTAGGATCTGGTAAACTGAACTATTTATGAACATTAAAACACTACAGAAAACTAATGTATCGGTTTGATACAAACAGCAATAAGATTTCATTAACTTGTGCTATGCCAGCAGGGCTGGCATTATCCAAAAGGCAGAGTAAGCTACTGTCTAGGGTGGCAAAACAGACGGAATACAAAATAAAAATTATTTTATCGATGACTTCAATTGTCAAAGTTACTACATGTTGAACATTTCACCAATATTGTTTTGTTTCTCACACGTCTATTAGGGTAACCAATGGGGAAAGGAAGATATAGCAGCATAGAAACCTTTAGATTTTGCAGGAAGTGCGCAGAATAAAATATTCCAGCAGTATATTATCAGAAATATTTAAAAGCATCTGCAAGTTAGGCCTCTGCGGTATGTAAGTTGGACACTGTCTCGACAGACTGCAATTGTTATTTGGAAAAGCAAAGAAAAGAAAAAATGAGCCAGGTTTGGAAAAATCAAACATCACTCTTCTTAAGTTTCTCAAACGCGACATATTAAAAGGAAAATGAAGAAATCACCATTCGAACGAGCTAAGAAACTGGCGCTGCAATAATGAAAAGAACAACGATATAACTTCCTGTTACGCTGTCTCAGAAAATGAAGAAATCACAGCTTTTCACTTGAGTTTCCGAAATACAACAAGAGAAGGAAATTAACAAGATGTTACTACTCAATATAATACAATATACCGATACATACAACTCAATGTTTTGTATTACTGCAATAATTTGGTCACAGCTAACCTTTCACAAAGAACTGAAAAGTGTTTTCAGCTATTATCTAAGTTAACATTCAAGTCAATAAATCACCTAGAGGCATTTTAGCAATAGAAAGAATTAGAATTCCGATAAAAATGAATCAAGTTATCTATGCCTAATTAAACAAGACACGGATTATTGTACTTGAAGTATTTGCTGCCTTGATAAGGTTTAATGTTACTCAAAATATTGTTCTTCATGGAAAACTTGAAGAACTTTCCTGTAATTTTTAAAACATTTAGCTATATTTGATCCTGTCATAATTACCACGCAAAACATCTATAAGTATTATTACCTGAGAAAAAGCATTCAGTGTGAGATTATTCAATTGCTGTCTTACAAGACCCAGAAACATATGTTGACTGCTGCTGGAAATGACAAATATTACTCGACTATAGTCCAAACATAAGCCACGCATAAGAGATGGCAATAATCATTCAGATTGCCACAGCTATCTATGAATCTTCGGCTGAAGAGGTGAGATAAGTATCAACAAATATTTTTTTTTTGCATATCTGCCGCTGAAAGACATAAGTAATACCTGTGTGATCGAAGTTGCTCTGAGAAAACTTGGAAGAATAGCGCTGTCCCTGGAAAACTTACGAGGCCACAGTGGAACCAACATAAAAGGAAAGAACAATGATTTTCAAAAATGAAGTAGGGACTTAAGTTCAAGTGCTGAACTATGCTGTGACATTGTTCAACTTAATTTAGCATCTACCTTGGTTTTATAACAGTCTTTCCGAGTAATTGTGAAGCTACTGAGTGACTCGTAATGGGAAAGTAGGACTGATGTTGTTTGTGTATTGTATACAACCTGGGAGAGGTTTACGATGTTCTGGACTCTATTGTAAAAGACAACACATTTACAGGAGTCAGTGAATGAAGTTGCGTTTCAAAGCAAGAGCAAATAGTGTCATTAATAAGTCTGTCAATTTTTTAAGTGGCTAATTTTATGGTATAGCATGAGTTCTTGTATGAGATCAACTTCGCCAGCAAGCAGCACTAAGATAGATTCATTGCTATTCTACACGCCCGACATGATGGTGACGTATTGAAACTGCAACAGTAGACCATCTGAACTTTTTACCAACACGATGATGATTTACTGAATCTCTTCCAACACGTCGAAATATTGTTGAACTCTCCTTTAAAGCGATAAATTATTCCTTAACTGTCACCTCTATTGGACTAGTAAGGCTTTGGAAGAGCACTGGTGGGCGCAAAGGAGCTTTAGAAGAAACGGAAAACACTGAAAGATTTTCACAAAAACAGCAGATTCGCTCACAAGAAAAAAATGGAACCAGTTTCTCAAGAAAATTGTGTTAAATGTACCTTTGACCAAGAGCAAAATTTCAAGAAGAATTTCTTTAACATAACTGTCAACACAGACGTTACTGTGACATCCATTAAATAGAGTTTTACCAACTACAGGAGCTATTTTATTGTTTATTTTCTTGTATTGGTTTGAAGACTTTTCAGTAATAAGCTCAAGGGACTTGCTGGAACACTGCGTGGATATACAACTCGGCTTATCAGATGGGGAGGCAGCTATCTGACGAATTGCGGGTCCTCACACGAAGAATTACAAAAATAACTATTTGAATGTATTGAAGAACGGATTAACTGTGCTGTTTCCCAAATCTTTGTCTGAAAGTTATACTTACCTTCTCCATCATCATTTCTAGTGGAGAAAAAAACTTTTCTACACTCAAATTGATTAAAACGTATTCAGAGATTAACCATGACGCAATAAACAAAACAACAATAGCAACTGGTTTGTTCGTTTTGAATTTCGCGCAAACCTACACGAGGGCTATCTGCGCTAGCCGTCCCTAATTTAGCAGTGTAAGACTAGAGGGGAAGCAGCTAGTCATCATCACCCGCCGCCAACTCTTGGGCTACTCTTTTACCAACGAATAGTGGGATTGACCGTCACAATATATCGCCCTCACGGCTGAAAGAGCGAGCATGTTTGGTGGGACGGGGATTCGAACCCGCGACCCTCAGCTTGCGAGTCGAGCTCCCTAACCACCTGATCATGCCGGCCAAACACTGGTTGGACTGGAAACAATTTCTATAGAGTATGAAATTTCACAATAGTTAGAACAGAAGCAAACGGATTGCGATTTCTCCTCAATGAAATTTGTATATGCATAAATTAAATAAATCTTCGTTTATCAGTAGTGCTACTATTTTGATGCGCAATTAAACGTAAAAGTTAAGGAGGTGGGGATGTACACTTTGAAACTGTTCATAGGGTGGCAAACATAATTAGACTGTTTTCTTTTTTATAAAAAAGAAAAATTAAAAGCTACGACGCTTAGTTAGATTTTGAAATAAAATATTTAAAAATTAAAATGTTTACGTTTTCGGTACAATAATTAAAAAGTCATATATATATCTGTGTAAATATTAAGAGCTTTAAGTATGTACAAACAGTCATACCCATGACTTGCTTGTTAAAACACGATTTCTTTCTGGCTGAGTGGCATTTTCGTTTTTCTCTTCTTTCAGGAAGGTATTATTTTCCTTACATCATAAGAAAGGTGCCATGAAACTAAATGAAAGAAATTAGCCGGCAAAAAAAGCTCTTTGCATCACAGAGGCTCTTAGAATTTTAAGACTCGCCAAACATGACATCGAGCACATCAGCATCTAGTCATTTAGTGAGCGTCTGCTAATGGCTAGAAACAGAACTTGCGATGCCAGCTAGAGCAAATTGACGCCCCATTAAAGTTGTGTTAGCTGTAGAACATTCTAACAGCATACTGATAGCAATTTCCGCTGTACAACGACACACTTACACGGAGACAACGGGAAAGTTATATTACCATTAAATATAAGAACCAACTTTTAAAATATACGACAAAACATCATTTTGTCATTTCACATTGATATGACAAAAAAATAGTTTTGAAACGAAAATTCTATGTGTTGAGCCATGGAACAGATATTCTACTTATCAGTGGATCTATAACGGTATTTTTGTTACATGCATACGCCTATATAAAGGTTAATCAAATACGTATAAGTCGGGACACCGATATTTAAACACATGCTTCTTTATTTTAAAATAAATATATAAAACTAACTCACGATAATAAATGTGATTTGTTAAGCTCGTTTCATCCATTTTTATACATCACACTCAGTAGTGCAATAGAACCTCAATAATCTAGATACATCACACTCAGTAGTGCAATAGAACCTCAATAATCAAGATACATCACACTCAGTAGTGCAATAGAACCTCAATAATCAAGATACATCACACTCAGTAGTGCAATAGAACCTCAATAATCTAGATACATCACATTCAGTAGTGCAATAGAACCTCAATAATCAAGATACATCACACTCAGTAGTGCAATAGAACCTCAATAATCTAGATACATCACACTCAGTAGTGCAATAGAACCTCAATAATCTAGATACATCACACTCAGTAGTGCAATAGAACCTCAATAATCTAGATACATCACACTCAGTAGTGCAATAGAACCTCAATAATCAAGATACATCACACTCAGTAGTGCAATAGAACCTTTTTTTGCAAATATATTTTGATATTTTCAATGCTTTTACATATAGAAAACAACTACTTTGTAATGTCTTCCATAAGTAACTCAACCAGTTTCAGTTCTAGCTCATAACTAATACAAGAAGTTTGTACATAAAACAGAATGTAGAGATGTGCTCGTATCATAAATTGCTGAAGTATACTAGCTTTAACCTTCCGTCTTTAAATTCATACAAACGCATATCTAGATTACTGAAGTTCTATTGCACTACTGAGTGTGATGTATCTAGATTATTTTATTGAAAATGTTACCGATCTTTCTATTTAAAATTTATTTCTCATGAGAGTTACCAGCGTAGAGTTCATTTTATAAGAAGTATTACAGTGTCGGTTGATTTATAGTTTGTTTTTGATAGCGTCTAAACATAATCTAGTGTGAGTGTTCCGAAATAAATATTTTGAAGTTATAAGTCGTTGAGTTGGGTTGTTTTAAATACAAAGTTATACAATGGGCTATCTGTGGTCTACCCACTACAGGTTTCGAAATCCGATTTTAATGTTAAGTCTGCAGACATATAGCTGAGCCACTGTGGGGGGGGGGGGGGGTTACAAGTCAACATATAAATCTTAAAGATTACCGAAATAACTATTATTTATAGATCCGTGGTTATTCAAATCGGCAAATTGAATAACTTACACAAACCAACATTATATAGACTGATGTCAGCAATGTAGCACAGATTTACTCAGAAAAATCTTGAAGATTTAGAGAGAAATAGGCCGTAATCCAAATATATTTCTGAAAATATTTCAAAGCTGAATCCTTCCGTATTTGGAGATAAGCCACAACATTCAAATTTATTCAAACAGATAGATTCACATTCTTTGCATTAATTGGTTGATATTCAGATTTTCAGGTCGTTGGTGCTGATCACAACCTTTTGATATATTCCTAACAGCGCGTAATGAGAAACTGAATTTATATGGAATTTTTCCTTGTTTTGAAAGAAGTCACTTGCGATGGTTGAACTCCACCTCATCACCAGTACACAGAAGAATATTCTACAGACGGCAAGACGTTTGTTCTTGAATCTCCTATTTTAGCAGATTCCTAAAGCAGAGGGTAAATTTTCAAAATATTGTAGTATTGACTGTACTACGGAACTGGGGATTACTTATTAGATAAATGTCTATTGATAAAAATTCTCAATACATATATATTATGATTT
>NW_013665661.1:464340-481360 GCF_000517525.1 Limulus polyphemus
AGACGGGGATTCGGACCCGCGACCTTCAGATTGCGAGTCGAGCGTCCTAACCACCTGGCCATGCCGGGCCTATATATTAAGTAGAAAATACTAACTGGCAAATTCAGAATGCAAAATATTTTGATCTTAAGAAATGGTGATAAATTCTGTACGAAATCATCAGCATTATTTATGAGTAAGAGATAACTGTGTGAAAAATGAAAAGTTGCTTCTCTTATATATAATTGTAAAAATGCAAAATTCAAAAACTGAAAATTTGTATCTCTCCCAATGAACCTCTATACCAAATTTGGTGAAGAGCCATCTACAGGGGGCAAAGTAGTGATATAAAACATAAAAACCGCAAAACGCAAAATTCAAAACTGGAAATTTGTATCTACCCCCGCATGGACCTAATGAACCTCCATACCTATTTTGGTGAAGATCCGTCCACACCCTGCCATACATACAACAGGCAGTACTATTATATTTATATAGATTATTCAGTCAAACAGGCTTTTTTTCGGGTTTTCATCGAGTCATAAAATTAGTTATAACAAAGAAAGCCATTCATGCCATCATATTTCAAACCCAATGCATATTTAGTTCGATGTTTTATTTACCATTTCTTATAAACATGGTGATATAACAAAGTCTGACTTATATTAAAAACAATAACAATTGGCTATCTGTGCTCTGCTTGCCACGGGTATCAAAACCCGCTTTCTAGCGTTGTACGTCCGCAGACATACCGCTGTGCTACTGGTGGGCACAAACAATAAACTATGTATATATACCTGGCCCTGGTCAGGTGGTTAGGGAGCTCGAATCGCAATCTGCGGGTCGCGGGTTCGAATCCCCGTCCCACCAAATATGCTCGCCCTTTCAGATAGGGGGCGTTATAATGTGACGGTCAATCCCACTATTCGTTGGCGGATGACTAGCTGCCTTCTCTCTAGTCTTTCACTGCTAAATTAGGGACGGCTAGCGCAGATAGTCCTTGAGTAGCTTTGCGCGAAATTGAAACCAACTTTTTTTTTACGGTTTACTTTTTCGATCACAAATATCCCGTCGTGATGATTTCCATACTTACATCACTAGTAAATTCCCGTTGTTAACGTTTGTTTGTTTTGTTAAATTTTGTATAAAACTACACAAGGGCTATCTGCGCTAGTCGTTTCTAATTTTGAACTGATAGATTAGAGGGAAGTCAGCTAATCAACATCACCCACCGCTAATTTTTGGACTGCTTTTATTATACCAAATAGTGGTATTGGACCGTCACTCTTACAACCACCTACGGCTACAGAATGTAGAGCACGATTTGTTGTTGTTGTGGCAACGGGACGCGAACTACAGAAATTTAGCCCCACAGCCCTGCACTCTAACCACTGGGTGGCATTAAAGTCCAATGGATTTTTGGAATTTAAGATTTTAAACCTAAATGACAGTTATGCGACACATGGGATAAACGGTCAGGTTAGAGATTTCAAGGTTCAGGTATAGCCTTTCCTAATTTTGAACTAATGAGTTGAACGAGAATAACCAGTCAGCATCCTCATCCGCCTACACGGCTACTCTTAATAGATTAACTGCTACAGTTAGAGTTCTCTCAGCCATCGGGCCACTTGTATCTCATAAGTCAATTGGAAAGAGTTTCAAATGATACAGACCAAGTGAAAAGTATTGCATAAGAAAGAAATACAGTATTTATATGATTTGCAATAAGGATATGTAACAGGATGCTCTCAAAGTTTAACACAGTGGTTAAAGCAGTCAATTATTTACTCCATATGAGTAATCGGTTTCAGACTCCAACAACTGCTACTTCAGTTGTTGTTCCTAATAATGTACTTAATTTATAAGTTCTAGCCTAATACATTTCATTTCATTAATTAATCTATTCGAAAGTTGTTCTATTTTAGTTCTGTAAAAAACTACTTATACTTTGATTACACTATGTCATATCTTGTTGTTTGTAATTCGATTCTCTTAACTTTTTTATGTTATTTCACTAAATTAATGTCATTTATTGGAATAATCATTCTTTTCCACTTTGAAAGATAATGTTTCTGAATGGCACTGGAAATTTCTCCGTATTCGTTATTAGTCGGGCCTGGCATAGCCAGGTGGCTAGGGTGCTCGACTCCATGTCCCACCTTTCAGCCATGGGGGTGTTATAATTTAACGGTTAATCCCATTATTCTTTGGTAAAAGAGTAGCCTAAGAAGTGGCGGTGGGCGGTGATGACTAGATGCTTTATCTCTTGTTTTTCACTGCTACATTACGGACGGCTAGCGAAGATAGCCTTCGTGTACTTTTGCGCGAAATTCAAAACAAGCCAAATCAAACTTTATTAGTCATGATGATAAGAAAACATGTAGGTTCAAATGATCAAGTTAAGCCAAAAATACAAAACCCTATAATCCGATCGGTTTCGAAAAGCGGGTTTTTGTTCATCAGGGGAAAACCTTTTATTAGTCGTATATGTAGCAGTTCATGGCCCAAAAGGAGGATATAAAACGTGGAGTTACATACTCTCGTGTCCAGTTTCAAATGGTTGTCTAAGTTAGAAGGATATAAAAGGTGGAGTTACATACCCTGGTGTCCAGTTATAAATGGTTGTCTAAGTTAGGAGGATATAAAATGTTGAGTTACATACCCTCGTGTCCAGTTTCAAATGGTTGTCTAAGTTAGAAGGATATGAAATGTTGAGTTACATACCCTCGTGTCCAGTTATAAATGGTTGTCTAAGTTAGGAGGATATAAAACGTTGAGTTATATACTCTCGTGTCCAGTTTCAAATGGTTGTCTAATTTAGAAGGATATAAAATGCTGAGTTACATATCCTCGTGTCCAGTTATAAATGGTTGTCTAAGTTAGGAGGATATAAAACGTGGAGTTACATACTCTCGTGTCCAGTTTCAAATGGTTGTCTAAGTTAGGAGGATATAAAACGTTGAGTTATATACTCTAAGGTCTAGTTTCAAATGGTTGTCTAAGTTATTAATTGCGTCCAACATTGTAGAAGAGCCTTGGTTTATATTTGGTTTAAATAACAATATACAACTTCAGACAGACAAGGTCCAAATGATCTTGTCTCTCTACGAACAGCACCAAGTTGTCTGAAATGTTATCATTTTAGAATAACTCTATAAAGAGTTAACACATGTTTGAGAGATTTTTATAGAAAAAGTTTTAAAAGACATCTTAAGTAATTCAAAAGAAAAGTTATTTACTGGTTTTACATTGCAAAGACAACAAGTATTTTAACAAAAGTTTCATAATTCTTATATTTCAGGATTTGTTGCTCGAGCTCAGTCGCTCTTTAGAAACATGATCCAGTTACAACATTTAATATTCCGAACACTTTCCTAAAAGCTAAGTTCTATCAGTTTCAAAATGATTGTGATAATATAATTAGAAATACTTTTCATATTTGATGTAGGCCCGGCATGGCCAGGTGGTTAGGGCGATCGACTCGCAATCTGAAGGTCGCGGGTTCGAATCCCGTCACACCAAACATGCTCGCCCTTTCAGCCGTGGGGGCGTTATAATGTGACGGTCAATCCCACTATTCGTTGTTGAAAGAGTAACCCAAGAGTTGGCGGTGGGTGGTGACGACTAACTGCCTTCCCTCTAGTCTTACACTGCTAAATTAGGGACGGCTAGCGCAGATAGCCCTCGTGTAGCTTTGCGCGAAAATTCAAAACAAACATATTTGATGTACAGTTATGCTAGTCCGAATCAGTTCATCCTGCAATACGAATCTATGATGCTTGGGAAGAAAGTTTGTATTTCTGAAAAAAAAGAAAAAAACTTTTGTGGTTTTTTTATTGCTTTCACATAAGAAAGTAATAGTTTTATTCATAATAATAGGTAGACAAACAACAATTTATTAGCATAAAGCAAGGTTTTATTGATGGTGGAACATACTACATATTTCGACAGAACATTGGTCGGTCTTCTTCATACCTGATAAATCGTTGCTTGCCTACCTATTATTATATTAGCATAATGTGTTTCCTTACTCAAGCTTTATTCATAATAATAGGTAGACAAACAACAATTTATTAGCATAAAGCAAAGTTTTATTGATGGTGGAACATACTACATATTTCGACAGAACATTGGTCGGTCTTCTTCATACCTGATAAATCGTTGCTTGCCTACCTATTATTATATTAGCATAATGTGTTTCCTTACTCAAGCTTTATTCATAATATAAAACGTAGTTCTAAAATACATAACAGAGTACAACAATAAGTATATATATAAAGTTGCTTAGTGTTTAGCGTGCTGGACTGAGGGTTGAGTGGTGCCATAAGTGATGCTATTGAACACATCTCGCTCTTTCAGTAATAATCAATTCCATAATTCGGTTCAAAGAGCCAGACAAAGCCCTTGTGAGAGCCAGTACTATTGGCTTGCTGTCCTCTCTGTGGTTAGTAGTTCAAAATTAAGGACTGTCTGGATCCTAAGAGTCTCTAGCCTGGGCGTTTAACCAACTTGCGGATAAGGTGCTGTTCAGGTTGAAAATTCTAGTTCTAGCATTATAGTATTTGTGCTAAAGAAACCGACTTCATCTAGAGAATATAAAATATATCTTCTGAAAACCTTACCTCAAAAATAATCCCAGTTTCAAACTATTACATACTTGTGTGTGTAAAAAATAATAATCATGATCTTGACCACACAATTTGTAAAACCCACATATAGAAATATAATCAGGTTCCTAGTGTGAATATTTTCTATATAGAAAGATAAGTGAAATAAAGGCCTTGATCTTCAACACCTTGTTGAATTCCCTATTGTTTTTATGCATATATAGTAGCTGTAGTATTTGTTTATTTAAACTTCCTATACGATTACATTTGCAACAACAGATAATCATTTATACGTACTTTAAATTTTAGTTTATACAAATTGGAGTCATTATTCTTATGTGCCAAATGTAAATATATGTAAATTTTATTTTTAACATTATTTTATTAGATCTTCCAAGAGATCTTAGTAATTCTTTTTCATTATTTTCTCTCTTTACGCTCCCTGGTGGCCCAGTGGTAAATCAAAGGGCTTACAACAGTAAAATAGGGTTTCGTTATCCGAAGTAGGCAAAGTGCAAATAGTCCATTATGTAATTGTTTACTTAACAATAAACAAACAAACAAACAAACCTTTTTTCATAAATTCAGGTACATATATATATATCTGGAAATTGAGAACATACAAATATATATAGATAAATATACATTGACTTATTAGGCCTGATGTTTAAGAAAATATTGTTTGTATTTCAGATTTTTGAGAATCAAACGCTCGTGGCGCTAAGATCTGAAAAGAATTTCTCTGCTACATCCGCTCATTGGCAGGTTGTTTTCTGTGCTGTTCATAAGACCAAATGACAGACATGTAAATATATTTAGGGAAGACAGTAAAGTTCACGGTACCACGTGAAGTTCAGTACTTGAGTGAATGTTGAATAACAGCGCGCACTCGTGCATGAAGCCTTCGTGCAAAGCCTGCTTCAGATCAAAACTAAATACCGTTAACAACTGACTCTGTATATTTCATACTCCATTGTCTGCTTAATAACTTTCATCATCCCTTTTGAAATTAACTTTATATAGCTTAATATTTAATGAAGATGAATAAAAGCGTAAACGTCTCGACTGTGGATTCAAATATAAAAAGTACAGTGAAAAATCACTAAATCTAATAATTTGTCTGATTAAATGTTCATGTAAGTTTACGAAATGGACATTCTTTAACAGGAAACGCTGAGATCTCATGCAAGAACAACCATCGTGTGATTACTTAAATATTTCCACTCAATACTATGGATTGGGCGTGGTTCAGTGTTTAACATACCGGGCTGCGGTTAGAAAATCCAAGGCTCGAGTCCCAAATATGCCGGTGAATATGCTTCGCGCTTTCAACTTTGTGCACGTTTTAGGAATGATAATCAATCCTACTATTCGGTTAAAAACAGCCGTGTATGCGGCGAGTGCTGCTAACTAGTTACTTTCCTATCATCAGTAGTTCTAATTTAAGGACGGTTATATCTGGACCCTAGAGGTCTCTAACCTGGCCGTTTTGCCTGTTCAGGTTCAAAATACCAAAGTATTCTGTAGTATATTTTATTAAGGTTTCTGCAGTAATTACGGGATCTATACAAGGTTTAAAGGTACATTTTGTTTCTTCGCTCTCTATGTAAAAGGCTGTGATAAATTCGATCTTACTGCAAGGTGACCAACTTATCAATCTTTTGCTGAGAATGATCTACTTTATTACTGGTGATGTCATTAATTAAATAATTTAATGGAGAGGCGCTTTATAATTAACAGTGTGTTATGTAGTGTGGTTTTATTCTGATTCATTTACTGTAATAGGGTTTTTAAATTTGATTAACAATTCTTCGGCTCTTTTTAGATTTTTTTTTGAGTTAGTGTTTACCAAAGATACCTTGATATTTCAACAATATCTAATATATATCAATACGAAGAGTTTTTGGTGTTTAATTCATCATGTTTGACCATGCACATATATATAATATTGTCCACAGTATTCATTAGCAACAGTTTGTATGAAAAACAAATCACACTCATAGAGGAACTTTTAAGAAGAAACCGAAACGTACTGTAATAGTTAAACGATACAATAGAAACTTTTGACGTCACTTGAACAATGAATACAGCATTGTAAGTAAAATTAAAACAATAAAAACAAATAAGAGAATTGAACAATCCGGCATAACCAGATAAAAATAGTTAGATGAATATTTCAAAAGCATTATAACAAAACAAATTCATACAAAGACAGGAAAATACATTAAAAACACAAATACAGAATAAAAGATTTCGATATTTATTCAATCAACCCTCTGAAGATATTAAATCTAGTAAAAAATCATTCCATTAATCTTCTGAAGATATTAAATCTAGTAAAAATTCATTCCATTAATCTTCTGAAGATATTAAATCTAGTAAAAATTCATTCCATTAATCTTCTGAAGATATTAAATCTAGTAAAAATTCATTCCATTAATCTTCTGAAGATATTAAATCTAGTAAAAATTCATTCCATTAATCTTCTGAAGATATTAAATCTAGTAAAAGTTCATTCCATTAATCTTCTGAAGATATTAAACCAAGTGAAAATTCGAATGAATGAAGACACAATAATATAAAATCAGAAGAAATGCTTTCCAAGCGTGGCTTTACTAAAGGTACTAGCATTTTCAACCCTAAAGATAAGGTATAATCGTTCTTAATTTTAAAATATGCTGAACACAGGGAAGATAGCACATAGGGACTTTATCCGGTTTTCAACCAAATAAGGGGATTGAATGTCACACTTATAATGTATCGGCAGCTAAACGTGGGGAGCATGTTCAGCGACATCGATGTCTGAACCTTTGCTCTTCTGATCTGTAATCCGGTAGGTTAACCACTAAACTATTCTTAGACCATAATTTCAAATAATATGATCGTGAGATAACGGTTATTTATATTGTATTTGTTTCAATAATAATTCTAAGATAACAGAATTTTTTCGGACGCATTTTTTTAAATGATACTCGGTAGATAATGATTTAGTATGGTATTGCCATTTCTTTTTTATTTCAATTCTGATTAAAGTCACTATATGTTGTCGTTCTTAATAAATGCACCACTTCAACAGTACAGCCCCCCAGTGGCTATGTCTGTGGCCTTACAACACTAGAATCCGGGTTTAGATACCCGTGGTGGGCAGAGCACTGATAGCCCATTGTGTAGCTTTGTGCTTAATTACCAACAAATAAACAAATCAAGAGTACAAGAGATAGTTATACAAGTCTTATAACGCTGTGCATTTTGTTGTTTGATAGAAAATCGGGCAAGCTTTGAATGATAGCACAAATTTGTTTTACATAATTCGGAATAACGAAAAGATTATAAAAAGCTTATCTGAGATAATTTAAAATAATAATATACAGAAGATAACAAGTTTGTCTGGCACAATTCGGAGTAATATACAGAAAATAACAAGTTTGTCTGACACAATTCGGAGTAATACACAGAAAATAACAAGTTTGTCTGACACAATTTGGAATAATACACAGAAGATAAAATCGTTTGACATAATTTGGAGTATATTATACTGAAGATAAATTTATCTGAGATAATTTAGAATAATATACAGAAGGCAACGTATTTTCTAATAGAGGTAACAAATTTTTTGACATAATTTGGAGTGATATACAGAAGATAACAAGTTTGTCTGAGATAATTTAGAAAAATACACAGAAGGTGATAAAGTTTCTGATATAATTTGGAGTGATACACAGAATATAACAAGTTTCTCTGACATAAGTTCAAATAATACTAGTATGGCAACCCAACTTTTTATGTGATACTAGGGATTGGGATAGAACAAAATGGCTGCCATAAAACTAGCCCGTTTAAAACCACCTTTAAAATGTTTGAATATTAACAAAGATTTTTCACACTATTGGCTGAGCTAATAAAGCCATCTAAATCGCTACATGTTTTTTTTTTTATTGAGCCAAAACTTTACTATTTCAACGAATTTTCATCTAAGTAAATAAGTGACTTTTCCAGACAAGCGTACAGAAAAACAAATTTGACTAACCTTATCGCACTAATTCATTTACAGAAATCTTCCGTCTCAGGTCACCAATGATTCCTGTCTTGTACCGAAATGGTTTGCTTGTTTGTAATTAAGAACAAAGCTACACAATGGGCTATCTGAGCTCTGCCCACCACGAGTATCGAAACCCGGATTCTAACGTTGTAACCCCGCAGACATACCGCTGTGCCACTGGGGTGCGTACCGAAGTGAATACTAGTGTGTGTGTATATATATATATATAATGGACGATGCGTTTCTTTGGGCATATAATTGGATTTCTGGGTAGGTTGGTAGCTATTCCGATGAGAATTAAAATCGAATGTGCTATACGCGCGCCCCACGCTTCGTATTTGCTAGCGCACAAAAATATAGCTAATAAAAAGGAAACAAACAAGAATATATATTTTTTATTATTATTCTATAATGACAAGTATCCATACTTTGGCTGTAATTATGTTAGTTTAAGCTAAAGTGGGGATACTTTTTTTTTAAATTTTAAGTAACTCAGTTTATGTAGTTTTGGCTTTCTTGTTTCAATACATGTTGTAACATTAAAACTTTCAACATTGCTATAACTAGCTGAGTTACGTGTATATATCGATCTCTACTTAATTTAATTTTATTATTCTTGTACTTATAAAATAGCATGTGTTCGCCTGAAATAGTGTGGTTAATACTCGAAAGATAACCAATACGTATGACACAATTTTGAATAATACTTGGTAGATAACTCAATGTTTTCTTATATAATTCAAGATGTTTGTTTCTGTTGTTTGCGCAAAGCTATACAAGGCTATTTTCGCTAGTATTTCCTAATTTTTAGATCTTGGACTATTCTAATCAAATGGTGGAATTTGACTATCACTCTTTAACGCATCTATGACTTTAAAGTGCAGAGTTCGATTTTACGGCAAAGGGAGGTGAACTATTGACCTTCGGATTCACAGTCTGGCATGCTAACTATTGGGACACGCCCGAACCATAATTTTGACTAATATGATCGTGTAATAACACAATTTTATATGACATGATTTTGAATAATAATTGAATGTTAATGGAATTTTATCTGATTTATTATTATTTTTTGCTGTAATTATTTGCTTGTTTGTTCTGTGAAGAAGCCCATTATGTTGCCCTGTGCCAACTACAGGTATTAAAACACAATTTTTAGCATTGTAAGCCTACTAGCTGACCGCAAGTGAGACTTTTTTAAAAATAATACTCGGTTGATAAGACAAGTTTGTATGATATAAATTTAAATGGTGATACTTGAAAGACAATGCAGTTTTGTCTAAGATAAGCTATATAATGTCCCCCAGTGGTACAGCGTTATGTCTGCGGACTTTCAACGCTAGAAACCAGGTTTAGTCTAGCTTTGTGCTTAACTTCAAACAAACAAACAAATAAGTATAGTAGCACTGTCGTATGTCCAGCCAACTACTTCGCAAGGTGTAGATGGATCTTCACCAAAATGGTATGGAGGTTCATTGGGTCCATGAGGAGATACATAGAAATTTTCAATTTTGCGTTTTGCGGTTTTTACCACTACTTCGCCCCCTGTTAATGGATCTTCACCAAATTTGGCTTGAAGGTTTGTTGAGTCTATGCGGAGATACATGCAAATTTGTGGTTTCACATTTTTTGTTTTGCAGTTTTTATTGTCTTTTTTTTTACAATTACATATAAGGGAAGCAACTTTTCATGTCCTAAGATAACCTTTCATTGATCGTGAACTTACATAGCTTCAGTCCAGGTGACGAGTACTCCAGCTAGTATTTAATAATGTCGTGAAGGATACGTCATAAAGAGACTAAAAACTAAGGTTATACAAATCATCTCGAAAACAACCCGAAACATACTAAAGTTAATTTATCTTGCTTTTATGACTTTTGCTACACAAAAGTGTCAAATGCAAGAAAACTTCTTTATGCCAGGGAGATATCATTATCATAACAAATGATTTAAGATTATTCTGTGATAGATGTGTAATTAAAAAACAACAACAAAAAACATTAGTTTTCCATTATTGACTTTTCTGATTTATTAAGCTATTATTATATGCGTTATAATAACAATATTTTAAAATAATGATTTCGATTTAATATATTTATAATTACCTTTTTGTTTTATGTAGTGTTTGATGTTTTAGCGCAAATCTACATAATAGGATATCCGTGTTGTTTCAACCGGAGGGAATCGAACCTCATGTTTTAGAGCTGTAAGTCCGTAAATATACCGCTGACCCTCCGGAGAGATCAAATGTTGATATTGCCTAACTAATGGTGAGGCCCCCAGTGGTACAGCGGTATGTCTGCGGCCTTACAACGCTAGAGATCGGGTTTCGATACTCTTAGTGGGCAGAGCACAGATAGTCCATTGTGTAGCTTTGTGCTTAACTTCAGACAAACAAACTAATGTTGAGTGCTTAATGTCTATTAATAACTTTATCTAATATTATAAACATTATTTTTCATTGGTAGAACGGGAGATAAATCACTTTATCTGATGTCACGGGAAATTGTAAAATTACCATGGTGATGTGCGGTAATGGCAGTTAAGGGAGAAGTTGATTAGACCGCCACAAAAATTCTCAGCACTATACAGTATTTTTAGGTTACTTGAAATAAATGAGAAAACCCATATTTCGTCTTTCAAAAAATTATCTTAATTTAATCTCACCACTTTCTTTAACATGCTGCGTAGTAAACTACAAACTGTTATGATAAAGTTAATCTTCCAAACATCCAAGTTCAGTGAAAAAAATGATTAAAATTTCACAATGAGACCAATGTTTCGCCTTAGTGAAGCCGTTTTTTTTTTCTCCGTCTCATTCTGTTAATGATAATATACGACCGAGTGAATGCAGCTAAGGAAGTGGACGAGTCTGAGTGTTGTCTAAGACGTTAACTCGGGGAGATGAAACATCCGTTTTCCCAAATGTTCCCCTTTCTTTGAAACAAAATTAAAGAACCAACTATGCCTTCCAATCGATGAAAGTGCAGGCTTCTAATGGACTTAATCTATTTTCATTTCGAGTTTATATGGGTTTCTACAGCTCCCCCTGGTGCGACATGACTCAATTAAGTTGGCTCTTTCAAACAGTTTATTACATTTGTGGAAGGTGGAGAAAAGAACTGCTTTTAGTTTTCCTGGGTAATGACTATAGCACCTAACAATTGTAAGCTGAACAAGGAATAACATTCCATTAATGGAGTTTAGATATGATTCTTCTTCTTTAGGGCTATGGGATAACAGAACTTGGCAATTCTTACTTTAAACAGTTACCTTTCTTGATTCAGTTCAAAAGTATAACTGGTATCATGTTGACTCATGAGAATCGTAAATTTTACAGAAATAATGGAACAACTTCTTATTTCTATATTATTATTTTTGCTTTTATCAGTGGCTGGTTAATGTTCATAACAGCGAACTTGCAACTTATAATATCGATTTTACAAACACATAATCAGTATTTGTTGGGGACAGTCTGCAACTTATAATATATATATTTTACAAACACAATCAGTATTTGTTGAGGACAGTCAGCCTTTAACTTCCAGTATCTATTTTAAAAACAAAATCAGTATTTGTTGAAGACAGTCAGCCTTCAACTTGCGGTATCTATTTTACAAGCACAATCAGTATTTGTTGAGGACAGTCAGTCTGCAACTTATATTATCTATTTTACAAGCACAATCAGTATTTGTTGGGGACAGTCAGCCTTCAACTTACGGTATCTATTTTACAAACACAACCAGTATTTGTTGAGGACAGTCAGCCTGCAACTTACAATATCTATTTTACAAACACAATCAGTATTTGTTGAGGAGACTCAGCTTGCAACTTTTCATATCTATTTTACAATCAGTTCAGTCTTGTTGATAACAGTCAGCTTGCACCTTAGAAGAATAATCTCACAACCACAACTGTTATATTAATTACCTGTTGTTACTTTGTAACTAATAATATCGATCTTACAACTACAAATTAGTATATTCAGTACCAAATATTGACAGACAGGCAAACTACCGCTAAAACTATCGTCGTTACACTGTGACACTTTACAAATATTTTACTGCTAAGAAAATACTTTGAGCTCCAAGTGTAACATATATACCCACAAATTTAGTTTCATATGTCCCTTTTCATGCAATGCCTGGTAAAAGCTGTGAAGTCGCGAACACACTTATGACTTATGCTTATTACATAAATACAACCATCTACAAATTGGCAAAGAGGATTTCATAAAAAAAAGAAATATTGCTATATATTTTTCCGTTGTCTTAAAACTTTTAACAAGCTTTTCATATCTGAGCCTCTGTAATACGTGGTTTTCGCATAGTTTTCACTTATTGTAAAACTGCTTGTATTATATTTTAAGTTGCAAAAAAGAAACTATAGTGGAATAACTACGTCATGTCCATGGACAAAAAAAAATGGTTAGAAAAGGTAATCTATCTCGAAAAAGTATGAAAGAAATAACGTTATAATCTTTGAGTCAACATAGATCACAGAAAATCCCTTATTGTATCAAACTGATATGTTAGTAACCGTACTATCTAGAATGTCATGTCATCTGCATGGTACTGAACGAACGCCTCCTTTGAGTAATCAAACGATATAATATTATATGCAATGTTACAAGCATTTTGTTAACAACCTGGTTATCGACTTGTATTTTATGTATTACTGGGATAATGTTAATACATTATGTTATGCAATTTTCAACCCGATGATTCTTTTACTTGCGAGCGTATATCGAATATCATTTCTACTCTTTTTTATGCTTTTCAAATACAATCGAAACTGCCTGATCATCCATCTTGATATAATTTTTTTTTATCAGAAAATAACTTTAATATACACAAGAGGACGCCTCCTTCGTTCCCATGAATTTATTTGTATTTTTAAGTCGTTTAGAAATCGATCCTCTTGGCGATGTCAAAATCGTTGTAATCTATTTTTAGATGTGCAAAATATCTCTAAATTTTCTAATTAGTCTTGGAAAGTTTATAAATCTATATTAAACCGCTATAATCTATAGTGACAAATTACATTGAAAAAGATGATGAAAGGTTTTTCCTTTTGTTCTAATATAGATGTTTTTCATTCGAGCGATTTTGCTTTTTTTTCAGTGAAGAATTATATGTTTAAAGTAAATATTCTCCACCTTTTCCCCTCTAATTTAGTTTAACACGATTTCCCTTTTAACTCGTTCCAGGGTCTACAGTCATGTTTCCCTATTCTCCCAGTTTAGTGAGATTTATTTTAAATGTTTCAGATGAAGTCATTAAAGCTACGTGTTGAATTTCTAAAACCGAGGAGCAGAAACGTAACAAGAAATGCACACGCAGAAGTCGATGCTGTTAATGGTGTTTATCCTTCATTGTTTCCATCACTTGGGAGAAAAAACGTAAAGTGATCACATCTTTCTGTGTAGTCATCTTCATTGGTTGAAAATACCTTAGATCGAACTCTAATTTTCTTAAACCAATTTCTTGACAAATGCTTGTAGAAGGCATAAATATAATTAAATTGTTCTATTCTAAATATATAATTGTTGGCGTTCTTAGAAAATAAATTTAGAAAGGAAATTCAAAATATAGTTTTGGTTGAAATCTCACGAATGCCTTTCATTTAAATATATATTAGCAGTTCGCTATCTTTGCTAAGTTTACTGAAGTGTCTTTTCTGAAAACACCAAACAATTACGCAGTCCCGTAAATAGAATATATTTAAAAATGGCCGCTCCCATTCATTTTCAGTATCCTTACAATTACACCAAGAGTAAACAAATAAAGAAAGATACGAGAATATGATTGCATATCTGAGAGCTGCGATAACTAGGAAATAGAACCAGATAATAATAATAATGTTAAAGATAACATTAATATATGTTTTGAGGCGTTGGTGAATCACAATATGACGTAATATAACTAGCTAGCTAGTTGTGATCTGCGACATTGGTAACTTTCTGTAACACGCAGTGATTGTAAGCTATTGATTTCATGGGATGTAACCTTCCTTTCTCTCTCTTTCTGATCGTGTAAGACGAAAAAGGGAGAGTAGTCAGCCTCCTACACTACATAATTACGTTGAGGGGGGGGAGGAGGTCATTACACTACTACGTGATCTACGGAGCCATTATTATAGTCCTGGAATAATATTTCCGTAAAATGGGAAGAGAAATTTATATGTACGAGTTGCTCAAGTGTACACTGGATTGTGACTGGAATGAGTCATGTTTTTGTGCTTGGTACGGGCTAGGATTATAATTAGAAAACAGACCCTCCTGTGTTGATAAGTTTAGCACGTGTTAATAATTATAGAAAGTTTTTTTCTGTGTATCATGGGAACGAAATAGCCTATTACTCTCTCCTGACAATATTCCCTCAAAACCGCTAATTTTCTCGCTTAGAATAATCATAGTAAAGCGAAGTTCAGGCAGTTTCATGATTAATGTCATGTTTGTCAAAAAGTTAAGTTTTTATATAATGGTGCCCAGTTGTTCCATTCAACAAATTCTCCATCCGTAAATTTCTCACAGCTCTGTTGAGACTACGTGGCGTCAAGCATACACAATGAATATAAGTTCATTTATCTTGGAATTGTTCTAGTATTTAGTTTGGTAATTATCATTCTTGGTTTATTCGAAAGTCTGTTAACCATTAATTGTCCTTATACAAATAGACTGATTTTAGGTATATTCGGGTGTATATATTTTCTTTCTTATCATAAAACAACAAGTTGAACTTTCCGAAATATCTACTTTGTAGCCATAAGAGATCAAAGTGTTTACCTTAGATCAAAGTTGTTTAAACACATACACATACAAATTGAAGTTTCACTTTGAGCATTCAGTGTTTTATCCACTGGGTCGCTTGAACAATTGTTTAATATAAGTCACTCTGATGATAAACAGTGATGGGCTTCTTACCAAAGGGGACCGTCTTATCTCACTTTGCCCTATATGAACATTGCTGTTATAACTGAAAGATGAAAGGATCAATCTGTCTATAAGAGAACACAGCCTGTATTTTGTGTGCTTTGCTTTAGAACACGAGAGCTTATCAAGGACTCGGAAAAAAGGAAGTTGATTAAGTTGCTAAGTTGATAAACTCTTGTACTTGTCTGTACGATATATGTGTGTTCATACATATGGAATAATTTTAAATATTTGTGTGTGCGAAATTAAACATTTTACGAGATATTACAGTTACTTCAATGACATGTACTTAGGTATTTAGTTTTGAAGTAAGGAGTAGAATTGAAGATACGCCCTGATAAACATACTTCATTGATCATTTTGATCAAGAAATGTAGAAATTTAGTCATTGTCACGTTTTTCAAAAATCAAACTGTAGTCAAATACAAGAGTCACTGATAAGTACAAGGTAATTATAAACAAAGTTTCGCAGTATTAACTCATCAATGATAAAGTATAGCAAAATAAACTTGCACAGAAGCGTTAAAGACATCATACGGATGCAAATTGCCATCAGGTGCTCCATTATGGCCTAATGTCTGATCAATCACAGCAACTGTTCAATATGTACTGCTGCACCCCGTGTACATTTGTACTGGCTTGTTCTGCTACAGCATGGTTGACCTCAACGATATTTTCAACAAGTGGTCCGCCTGTTTGTGGCTTATCAACCTGTCTCTTCAAATAAGCATGCGCCCAGCAACGGTGTAACACGGTCCTATGTGAATGTTATGCACTCTGCAATATTGCCTGAGAGCTGACTAAGGATTGCATAAATGGTGTCCTAAAATTTCACTAGTTCACTTCTCTTCACACTTATCAGTTTTATATGCTGGTTGAATGAGCTGCACTGCGATTGAAGGTCCACATATACTCATATGAAATATGCAATAAAGACAAAAACACAGTGGCGCCCCTGGTGGCAATATGTGACAACTGCGGCATTTATATCCGCATGATATCCTTAACAACCCTCTACAGGTTTTTCTTCCTATGTCATACAATTTGTAAGATATGACGCGCTGAACTGTGAAACTTTATTTATAATCACCCTATATTTTGTCCCCCTGTGGATTAGCGGTAAGTTTAGGTGTTTACAACACTAAAATCCGAGGTTCGATTCCACGCGGTAGCCACAGCAGATATCCCAATGTGGCTTTGCTATAAATTAAACAACAACAACAATTACCATACATATCCCGTTTTTATAAGAAAATGTAGCGCTATGCGATAGTTGATGTTTAGGAACAGCTATTGATTTCATCGGCCCGGCATGGTCAAGTGGTTAGGGCGCTCGACTCGCAATCTGTGGGTCGCGGGTTAGAATCCTCGTCACACCAAACATGCTCGCCCTCTCAGCAGTGGGGGCATTATAATGTGACGGTCAATCCCAATATTCGTTGGTAAAAGAGTAGCCCAAGA
>NW_013665661.1:482360-502446 GCF_000517525.1 Limulus polyphemus
ATTCGTTAGGTAAAGAGTAGCCCAAGAGCTGGCGGTGGGTGGTGATGACTAGCAACTTTCCCTCTAATCTTACGCTGCTAAATTATGGACGGCTAGCGCAGATAGCCCTCGTGTAGGTTTGCGCGAAATCCATAACAAACAAACAATTTATTTCATTTTATCCTCACACACTATTTTAGCCTAATATTTATTCATAATGTTTGTTCATTTATATTAATATTAGTTAAATGATTGTGTTCACTCGTATTTTGAGGTGGTATTTATTCGTTTCTTTTATAATAGCAGTCTGCTACTATATATATATAGCGCTGTTAATCCTGTAGATAGACAGTAAGAGACTTAGCTTCTTCAGAATATAAATAAATATTTAAACAATGATGATTTCATATTAATCATCGGTAATTTTGCAGACTTGCAAAGCCAAAATTTGGGGTTTGATTTCCCTTGGTGGACAGAGTTCGGATAGTCCACTGTGTAGCCTTGCACTTTGAAAACAACAAACTATGTTTCATGTTGTTGTTGTTTGTAGTTATGCACAAAGCTATACAATGGGCTATCTGTGCTCTGCCCACCACGGGTATCGAAATCCGATTTCTAGCGTTGTAAGTCCGCAAACATACCGCTGTGCCATTGGGGGCCCATGTTTCATTCAATTAAACATATCAGTGTATTTAGTAAGTTTACATACTTGAGAAAAATTTGATTAAAGGTAACCTAAGTAGTATTGGCACTGAGGTATGATAAAACATTTTCTAACTCAAACAGCATTAGCACTGAGTTATAAGGATACGCTGTCTGATCTAACCGCTGTCTGATCTCTGAGATAAGAGGACACATATTCTGAAAACACAGTTTGTTGCTAAAACTCTTTAAAATGTGCCTTAGAAAATCGTTATTTCGTGTAGTCTTTATCAATCTGATGAAAAAATTGCCACAACACATTTTAGCAAATACCTTTTCTTTGCACCTTCGAAATCATTTACTTTGTATTGATTTCCAACACATGGGGGCCAAGCGCGGCTCAGTTGGCGGTGGGTGGTGTTGACTAGCTGCCTTCTCTCTAGTCTATCACTTCAAAATTAAGGTAGGTTAACTCATCTAGCCCTCGAGTAGCTTTGCGGGAAATTCCACAGATTACAACAATAATTCTTCACATGGGCGAAACGACAAGTGTTTTTTTATGAGTTATTGGACATATTCCGACATAGACAATGCAAAAGAAAAATTTGTAGATGTAGCAAAAACTTTAATAGGAAACTAAAACAAAAAACACATACAAATCCAGAAAATGTAAAAAAAAATTATTTTGCTTCTGAAGCTGAATCGAAATTTAATATTTTTTGTTGGTCTAGCTAAAAACTATTTATACTTTCATCAGAACCAGGGGTTTTGAAACAATATTTAGAAGCTCTGCTCTCTAGTCCAAGAAGTCAATACGCATTACCGCATCCAAATAATTCAAGTCAAAGTTACGTAGTGGTGCTTAGGTTCTTCCCTAATTACAAAAGGGATGACGATCCTCCCTGTACCACCGTTAATTTGTATGTAACGAAGCCATTATGCCAATTATCTAATTCTTTGTAGGTTTACATTGCGAGTTCTAGCGCGTGAGCTGGCCATTAGGTCATTCATTTTGACAGCTGTCTTGATTCAGCGTGTAATTTGTCACTTGAAGTATGTACTATTAAAGTATTGATGATGTAGTATGATTTGTTTTGTGGCTCCTGCTATAACGATTAGGAGCTGAATCGTTCTTCCTTTAAGAACTGGAAGAAATATTACAAGCTTATATAATCATCAATACACACACACACTTATTGTCACGCAGAATACGGATGCGGTGTTTGTTCTTTTTTATCAGAAAGCTAAACAATGGACTACCTGGGCTCTGTTCATTGCGACGAATCGAACTCCAGATTTTATTGTTGTAAGCCCACCCATGTACTCCTGACTAATTGGGTAACATTTTAGAGATTTAGTTTCCCAATGTTTCATTAATCTTTACAAATATAATTTTTCAAACAATTTCTTTTTGTTTTACAATGTAAAAAAAATCAATATTGATCATTTAGAGATATTCAAATTGCTACAAAAGATTTGCCTTCATGCGTGAAAAATCATGTTTCTAGCATGTTCATTCATTGAACTAAATGGAAATATATGACACGAAAAACCTAAAAATGTCTTTATTATCATATTATATCCTGTGAAGTAACTTCTTTATTCAAGGGATTGACGAGAATACAGAAACACTGGTCCAGAAAATGAATAAATTAGTATGATATTGGGATTGGCCCACCATGAAATTCTAATATCTCACTCATTCGGTCTGGAAATGAAGCAGCAAGGTGTTGGAAGGTTCAACAGCAATAAACGTCATTCTTCAATAATAATCTACTCCAATTTTCTAGGAATATCGGAGCAGGAAGGATTTGTCTGGTTTCATAGGTAGTGCAACAGAACAATGAACAGAAAGGAGAGGTTAAGAGTCACATTGAAAGATTATCATCACCAGTGAGACGAAGTTACTGAATCACAAAGAGAAGCCCTACTTTCCTAGATTTTTTGGAGACTATTTGTTTCTTTTGCGTTTAAGTGCACGATTAAATCAAATCCAACAAAATGCAGACCATCCCAAAATGTGCCTAAGATTTTGAACAAATTTGTTTTGCTAAGTTTTCCAAACAAAATAAGCTCAACAGGTCATTTAACGTATACTAACAACAGAATGCTTTTTATTTATTTATTAAGTTTCATGTGTTACAATATATATATAAGGTGCCTAGCCATTACAATCATTATACAACTTTTGGTTTTAACGAGAAACAGAGACTCAGGTCATACATTTGTTCTTGCTGTATCATTCTGAAATACTGAGCTTCAAATATTTGATAACATTGTTGTAACTGTATCGAATTCGACAAAATATAATGTTTATGCCCTAAGGCAACGGACATACCGAACAAACAAAACTTTTAGTGTTTTATAGAAGGCAGCGGACATACCGAACAAACAAAACTTTTAGTGTTTTATGGAAGGCAGCAAACACACCGAACAAACAAAACTTTTAGTGTTTTATAGAAGGCAGCGGACATACCGAACAAACAAAACTTTTAGTGTTTTATAGAAGGCAGCGGACATACCGAACAAACAAAACTTTTAGTGTTTTATGGAAGGCAGCAAACATACCGAACAAATTAAACTTTTAGTACTTTATAAAAGGCAACGGAACAAGGTTAATACTGTGGCCGCTGCTAATAAAACTATTTTGAACAATTCCAACTGCTACATTTCTTCTCTCAGAAACCAGGCCCATCATCGGTTCTGATCTCAGAGTCGTATTTATTATTACGTATACCATTCCTAGTCTTACACGTATGTTACATCTACTTTACTTAGTATTACTCCTATTATGCGTAGTATTGCATCTCTCATATATTTATTTTATCTATAGGATTGAGTCTATTAAACAATGTTACAAATGTCACACTAAGTTTTACATCTATGGTACTGAGGTTAAATATGTTGTGTAAAATGTTGCATTGTTTGCAGCCAGTGTTACACCTCTAATACCAGCTTTAAGCTTAAATGAAGTATTTTTGATGCTTGATATTATCGTTTATGTTTAGTGTTACACGGCTTGTCTGCTTCTTTAGTTTCAAATGTTTATGTTTTTTGTTACAATTCTTGTCATCAGTGTGTTATCCTTCTCGTTTTAGTATGAATCCATGCAGAATACATCTAACAAACAAACTCAAAGGGTGATATATCATGACAGTAAATCTGCTGCATGATAACGTGCAGGCCAACAAGTCTGTAACGGGAGACGCTGTTCCTTTAGGTAAGAGTCATCCCTTAGTAAAGACGACTAAAGGAAACAGCTGCTCCGATTCCAAAACCCAAAGGACATATCACACAAACTTAGGTATTTCGTTTTCCACCCTCTTTAACCTAATTGTCGTGCACAATTTACACTAAGGAAGTGAGTCGAATATCAAACATTACTAAACTGAGTAGAGGCAGTCCACAGCTGTGTATACTCTCGCTACGACAAGGATGCAGACCACGTTTTTCTCTTCCTTTGGAGCACGTAGGAAGAATATCCCATCTCCAGCATCCGTCAGTAGAAGCAGAAGTGAATAAAACCCGCCTTAGTTATCTATTAGTCCAGGTGGTGCGCAGGGAATGCTAACTTGCTTTCTATTTAATAGTATTTTAGATAGCAATACCCTAGGGCTGATTTCACGTTAGTTTACTTGCACATTTCCTTCTCTTGGAAACAGTCTAGGTGTGAAATTAACCACACATGGCGTGATATGCATGACCAGTTCAAAGACGGTGAATATTTAATGAGTCTAAGGTAATTTTTACAAACTCAAGTTTTACAAACTTGTCATACACTGCTAAAGTCTTAAGAGTCAACGTTTAACTTAGCATTTCTATTTCAAATATGCTGTTGTGAAGACGTTCCTTTTTTCAAAACTTCATTTCTTTTAGCTGAATATAATACCTGTTATGAATAACATTACAACCTATCATTTCAAATATATTAACTTGTTACATCGTGTAGAAAGTTTCGAAAAGTTTGCGATTATCTTTTGCATGAGACTGTCTTAATGATGAGAGAAGAGTAATTGTAGATTCCAATAAGTTTCAAACTCTGAATACTCTGGACAAGAGAGTTGATGAGAAACTATTTGGATAACTTTTGCAATATGTCTTCATATCTTTACCGATTTATTGTTATTTATACAATGGTAACCAATAGCTCTTAAGTTAAAAACCATCTCATCTACAGGGTGAGAGTAAAAAATGGAACTTCAGCTTACAAGGATTCTCGCTAGATTCTGATATAATGTCACACAAAACATCGATCTGTACATCACAATTCGCCTCCGGGATAAGGCGATACAAATCATAATTATTGGAAACAAATCCTGCTTATGATACGTTTGAGTAGGAACAAATAAGACAGACTTTCCATAGAAAAGACATATCAAGCGGGTTATCTGACTCCTACTAATAATATTACCTTACACGTTTACAAGTTAACACATAAACAGCGAAACTAAAGCTAAGATATGTATATTTTCTAAAGGTCGATTAGGATACACACCATTACAAGTGAATATTTTTCCCATGAAAATTAAAAAGAAAGTTAGATATATTTTGAATGTCGTTTTTTAGACAAATCTTACGATGATTTTATGTTTGAAAATATATCAAAAATAGTAGTCGTTTTTTGAATTAGTGCATGATTTTTGTACTGAAGCGCAAGAATTGCCAAATACCGCAATAAATGCTACGCAACCTACGAAATGCCACGATTCTGACAAAGTAAAAAGTAAATTATATCCATTGTTGTATTTTCTTCCATAAAATGTACCGGAAATACTCTTCTCGAAACCATATTTTCTTATGCCAGTATCTTGTGAAGGATCTCAGTTGTTGTTTTTTTAAATGGTTATGCGTTTATTAGCGCTTGTGTACTGTAGCTGCTTTGTGAATCAACGACAAAGGTTTTGAAGAAGGTAAGAACTTAGAGAAACATCAGATGACATTTTTAATACAATTAAAAAAAAGAAAAAAGATTAAGACTCGGAGATGAAATATCTTAGTCCATGAGCTTTAGTCAATGCCCAAACCTCATGGGATTTCTGATAACAGTGACGTATGCTGTTTTTGTGTTAGGCTTCTCAGTGACAAAACTTGTAATCGGATTTGGAAACATTTCTAATTCCAGAGTATTATCTTGAAGGAGAGAACTTCATTTTTCTCAGAGGAATTATAGTGAATACAGTGTGCGAAAACCAAAACCGATACAACTGGGAAGAGAGGCGTTCGAGTTTTCAAACAAATAAAAGTTTTATATAACTAGATCCCAGATCAAATGTGCCTAAAGCTTATATCATGGGGGTTTCTTAAAACTCACAAGTAGATATAAAAAAACAATTTAAAGTATTGTCTTGATATTGTTGGATTTGGACTTCTCAGCTCGGTAGTAACTATGTGATAAATCAAATAAAAACAATTAAAGAAGATGAATATTTAGTAGAGAACTAGTTATTTTTATAAAGTCAGCAGACTTTTTAAAATAATATGAAGTGGTAATAACATAACAAGATAGTGATTGGTGAAGTGGTCCAGAGAAGTAGTACCTGTTTATTACATAGAGTGATCTTGAATGAAGATGGTTGGTGGACTAACCAATACAAAAAATGATCCTTTGAAATAATGGCTGATCTATTGATTCTAGGATGAAGATGACTAATGGACAAACCAATACAAGAAATGATCCTTTGAAATATTGGCTGATCTATTATTTCTAGGCTGAAGATGACTAATGGAGTAATCAAGAGATGAAATGATCCTTTGAAATATTGGCTGATCTATTATTTCTAGGCTGAAGATGACTAATGGAGTAATCAAGAGATGAAATGATCCTTTGAAATATTGGCTGATCTATTATTTCTAGGCTGAAGATGACTGCTGGAGTAATCAAGAGATGAAATGATCATTTGAAATATTGGCTGATGTATTATTTCTAGGCTGAAGATGACTGATGGAGTAATCAAGAGATGAAATGATCATTTGAAATATACAGAGCATTTTCTTACGTTATGCGGTGTACAGTGATAGAAATGCAACTAACGTGTGATTTCTTATTTGTTCACATGTGAGATTTGTCCATGTTTTGTGTTATGTGTGATTTTCTCTGTTTCTGTGGGAATTGTCTGTGTTTTATGTTAGGTATGAATTTCACTATTTGTTTCCATGTGAGAGTTGTCCATGTTTGGATCATATTTTTGTTTTTATTTTTCGGCAGTTGTCACGTTAAACTGGAACAAATAAATCTTTCTAGGAATACAGGGCAGGTGGAGAGTTAAACTATCCACTAATGCATTTTTGGGTAATCTGAAATAAATTATAATGGAAGAAATCTTCTGTTCCACTGATTATTTCTTTAGTTAAAAAACAACGAACTAGCTTATTTATTTAAAATAAACATCTCATAATATAATAGATATGGAAAATTTACAATTGCCACTTCTGAAACACTCTGAGTAGCTCATTTCAAAACTCTTTTATAGAGTAATATCAAAAGAATTAATTATTGATTTTCAAAAACAATAGCATGTAACTTGCATGTCCATTTACTTATGATCTATATATGTATTTTTTGAACATATAACTATTAAAATAGTTATCACCAATAAATGTTATTGTTATTATGTGCAAAGGATTTATGAATATAAAACAAAACTTATGTTTAATATTTATGGGAAAATCGCTTGTGTTAGCTAAACCTATTTTTTGTGTTGTCTTGTTGTTATACCTGAATTTTCCGGAACAGATAAAGAAAAATAAGAATAAACTTTTCGCTACATTTATAAAATGTCTCAAATCTTTTAATACAGGTGTATTTATATCCCACGTTTATATACATATTATCTATTTGAATTATAAGTTCAGAGAATTAAATGTATCTTAAAATATATACCACATAACTACCATAGTTATCAAAGTATTAATTCATAGTTGATATATTATTCGGCGCTAATTTGGACGATGATTACTTTCTTTAAATTTAAGATACGCAAGTTCAATTGATAATTAATGTGTAAATATTTCTTATATATATATATATATATAGCTTATAGTCTATTACTAAGACTAACAGAAAATACAATGAAGTAAGTAAGAAGTATGAAATAAGTTGTACTTCTATAATAACAAGAGCAAGTATAATTATAATAATATTTTAATTTAAAATGGAAGTATATTGAATAGACTTAAACAAATTTTATATTTGAGCATTTGAATATAACATATTTATACATTGAGTTTATTATATTTTTGTACATTTGGAAAGTTTATATATTATATTTAGTGTTTAATGTTTTGGTTATAGATTCTATATAAAATTATATCCTGAAGAGTAATCTTTGGTGTTTTAGTTATATATATATACATATCTTCGGATTTGTAGTTTCATATTACAGCTTTTGAGCCTAAAAGCTAATTCACAAAAGTATTACAGCTGTGTTAAGGATAGTCCATATAGTAAACGTATAGTGACTGATAAACGAGTAAGAGTTTACATAATCAAATGCGAACTGTCTTTAAAAAAATGATTCGTGTCAAAGATTTTAAAACGAATAGTAAAATTTTACATTGTATTCTCAAAGCAAATATTTTTGTATAAAAGAGTTTAGAGGAGGATTGTTATTGTATGCGCTAAATGCACATTTCTTTATCCACGAGCAACCAAATAAAAATCAAAATGTAACAATGATACATGAATTTATTAAGCACGATAATACTTTACAAACAATGATACTTGAATTTATTAAGCACGATAACACTTTACAAACAATGGTACATGTATTTATTAAGCACGATAATACTTTACAAACAATGCCAGCATAGTAAACAAACAAAGAATATTATCCTGCCTGAGGGATCGGCTAGAAGATACTATTGACATTTCTTTTAAACAGCGTATGAACACTATTTAGTTTGTGATTGGTTATTTAGAAAACTAATCAATTCAAACATTTATAGTCATTTAAGGTGAAAAATATAGCGAATGAAATTATTGCTACTTTAAGTATTAAAGGATTTTATTAGAGTTCCTTTATATTTCACGTGATTGATAAATATACTTAACTATTAATACCCAAGATACATCTTTTTTATCTATTTGTTTCTAAAACAAACTTCCAGCGTCATAAAAATAAGTTTAAAGATAACCCTACTTTCACGAAAATACTTATAGGTTTTAAAGATGAATTCTTTTTCAGCAATTTTGCTTCACGTGCCAACTGTGTAGATTTTGACACAGAATGTCTTTTAGTTCAAATAATCGACGTCATTATGATTAACTTACTGAAGCCCCCAGTGGCACAGCGGTATTTCTGCGGACTTACAACGCTAGAATCCGAGTTTCGATACCCGTGGTGAGCAGAGCACAGATAGCCCATTGTGTAGTTTTGTGCTTAATTACAAACAAACAAAACAAACTTGCTGAAACAAGAATTTATGCGAAATCGTAAAAATTGATGCATCGTTGCAACAAAAGCAATATATTGATAAATTTTGTTATTTTAAAGCAAAGAATTGCGCTATAAATGTCATAATCGTTGTGCCATAAGATGATAGTGATTGGAAAACATTTGACGGAAACGTTGAAGGTAATAAAGTAAACCGAAACTTTATCTGAGAGTAATATTTTTTTCTTAAGAAAGGCTAAGTAGATTGCTTAAATATCTTAGCGAATCAAAAATTATAATACAAAACTTACTTGTACGACTTTATATGTATTTACGTATCATAAAAATTACATAAAACAGCTGTTCTATACATATTTGGTTAAGTATCTTTTACAATTTGCTTTAGAATGTTCGCGTAAAGTTACTCAAAAGGCGCAGCTGTCCATAATTTTAGAGTGACAAACAAGATTAAAGGTAGTAGGTTAACAGCAGTCACAGTTAACTCTTGGGTTGCTCCTGTCTGTCCAAATAATGGGATCTGATCGTTCCACAGCCTCAAAGCGCTGAGCGTGTTTTTGCTGCAACGTTAACCAATAGGCAACGCCCGCCCTTGTCTTAAGGCAAACTTTATAAGAAAATACCAATGGATATGCTAATACTTTCTGCTTTTCTTTATTGAAAAAAGTACCTTAAATGTTTATATATCAGACTAAGTAATTTGTTTGTGAAATTTAACAAATATATCATTGAGCCAGTATAATGAAAGTCCTTTATTGTTATTGGAGATATTATTGGTTGTTGTAAGAACATTTTTGTAAACTGAGCCAGTATAATGAAAGTCCTTTATTGGTATAGGAGATATTATTGGTTGTTGTGAGAACATTTTTGTAGACTGAGACCGTATAATGAAAGTCCTTTATTGCTATTGGAAATATTATTGGTTGTTGTCACTGAAGAGAATATTTGATTAAAAAGCATTCAGGTGAATCTTCCATAAATGTTATAGGTAGTTAATTCCCTCATGAATAAAATTTAATGTTGTGTTTGTTTGTTTTTTGTATCACGTGATCTTACTGTTATTTTACTGTCGAAACATACTCTGACTATCCTTTTCCATGGATATTTCTTTTTTTTTAATGCCCCCTAGTGGGTCAGCGGTAAGCTTTACGGATGTGCAACGCTAAAATCCGGAATTCAATTTTTCTTCATGGATAGAGTGCAAATATCCTATTGTGTAGCTTTGCGCTAAAACAAATAATCCTTTTAAATAATGCGAGTTGTGCATACATGTTGAGTGTTCCTATGATGTTATTAGTTTTACACTCACATAGCAAGGAGGGTCTTTTCTGTGGGCCTTCTTTGAATCCAATAATCCAGGACCCACAATTCCTGACCTCCAGAAAAATCACTAATAACGATAATTAAAAATCATATTGAATGATATCATACAGGATTACTTAATGGGTAAATTTATTATCATCAAACAATACTAAATTTGCTTGAGTTCAGACATTTCTTACGTTGGCTCTGAGAAAAAGAGAAACAAACTATATCTGCTCGAGTTCAAGCGTTTCCTACGTCGGTTCCGACAAAAATAAAACAATACTACCTCTGTTTCAGTTCAAGCGTTTCCTACGTCGGTTCCGACAAAAATAAAACAATACTAGCTCTGTTCCAGTTCAAGCGTTTCCTACGTCGGTTCCGACAAAAATAAAACAATACTACCTCTGTTTCAGTTCAAGCGTTTCCTACGTTGGTTCCGACAAAAATAAAACAATACTAGCTCTGTTCCAGTTTAAGCGTTTCCTACGTTAGTTCCGACAAAGAACTTTAATCGAGGCATGACCACCTAAGGATAAAAAAAAAATGTTTTTAGTTGGTAACATTATCAGGGGCCTTTCCTAAAACATAAAATTGTCAAATCCGTTTTTTTAGAGCAAGCATTTTTTGTTTATTTGTTTTAGCATAAAGCCACATAATGGGTTATCTGCGCTGTGATCACCGCGAGAAATCGAGACCTGGATTTTAGCGTTGCAATATAATAAGAGTAGAAATAAAATAAACAACAATGATAATATTGTCTGGGCGTTATCTTGAAGTTTAATATTTTATTGAAGTAGTTTTAATCTCCTTCGTTGAAAATCAACTTGTTTTTATAAGTAAATAATATTGTCAGAAAACGTTTCAAATGTTTTTCGTTTGCTATAATTCTGTATATTACACTCTATTTCATTGTAATTATTGAAATCAGTATTGTGATGATAGATGGCGTGTAATTATCTATATAAATCTGCTGCTCACGTGCATTCATTACAGAGTTTTTGAAACTTTGTTCTCATTATATAACATATAGCTTGATGATGGTTCTAAGGGAGGGTTTGAAAGCTTACCTTAATAAGTATTGAACGTTGAAATAATTGTTTGTTTGTTGACTTTACGCAAAGCTACACAAAGGCTATTTAGCTAGCCATCTTTAATTGTGAAGTTATAGACTAGAGGAAAAGTAGCTAGCCACCCACCACCCACCGCTAACCTGATAAAATATTTGATTGTAAAACATAGAAATTTCACTTGAAATTTCATAAGTCCAATGAGTGAAAGTTGTTTGAAGAAATAATGACTGACTGCTAACAAAAAATCTAATGTCTGATGTTCGACATTGGTCACTTTTATAATGAATTCTTTCACACGTTTTGATTTTATTAGTTGTTATTATTCATATACTTACTTTCAACAAATTACTTATAAAAAATGAGTCCTAAATCATTTAAAAATGGGCAAAATAGAATATGTACTCAATTATAAACTATCTAGAGGTTGAGTACGTTATATTAAAATTATTGTGGAGCCTCACTGCCTGGTTAATCTTTATCGCTACGTGCTATTACGCTCTATCTGACGACCGCGCATTTTGACAACAGTCCTGCAGCGTAGTTTTCATTGCAAAAGGTTCTGTTGCAAGGATGTCACATCCAAACCACGCCACTCCTCCCTACATTGTCTCCATAAACTGTCTAGCTTACGAGAACTACGGTTTCTCAGCGCCTGTTTCAACAGTTCGATCGTATAGAAATCTCTAGACCGATAAGTCTTCATATAAATTAGCGTAAATACTCCTTTCATTTCCGAGATGCTAGAGGTATACGACAGATGAACGTGTATGTAGTGTAATATAGTTAAATGCGCTTGGCTTTTGCCATTTTTCCAGACGAAGATCCTTTTTGATTGTTTTGCCAACTATTGCCTGAGACACGTTAACGGCTTTTGCCACTTATTGTTATGTTCGTAGATTCTTATCTATTATAAGACGTCGAATTTTGCTTACTACGGCTGGGGTACGACTTTTTACAGGTCTCTTTTTGGATGGTTCTAGGGTCATAAGTTGATCCATATTCATTTGTTTTCCAATACCAGAGAGTATAAATGATATCTTTGTCTTGTAAATTCTAAATTCCCAATCTTTATGATCTGAAGGTATGAATATTTTGTGTTAGAAACGGCTCTTGCATACTCTTTCCATTTTTCGTGGCATCGCACTGCCTAGGAAATATCAAACTACTCCAAAATGTTCCACCGTGACTGTATACCAGTTGTTTCTGTCATATCACTAGCAAATTTGGATATTCAAAAACATTTTGATATAAAAAATCAGACCTTTGTATTTGATAACTTCAATGTTACAAATCAACAATATGGTTATGTTGACTTTTCAGTATGTTAACAAAATTACTACGTAGTCATGAAAAAATGCACTGTAACAATTATTAACAATTTAAAAGACATATTAATCCTTATATCCCAATTTATTTAGTCTTCATAAAAATAATCTTACTGTTAACTTAAAGAAACTAACATTATTGAAAATGTCTCGTTTCATCGGGTAAAACCAACAACTACAATTTTCATAAACCTGGAGGTGGAAAACGGAAGCATAAAATCAACCAGGAATATACCTAGAAGCGATCATAACTTAGAACATATCACCTACCTCCGGTTATGAAATTATATAGATATTTTACGCTTGATTCAACTTTGTTAAACAGCGTACTGCTAAGTAAATCGTTCTATTATCATCATTAAGAACAGGCTTAAGAATTTGATGCTTCTTCTTTAACTGTAAACGTAGGTTAAACGAAAGTTTATGGTGCATAACATAAATACTAAAGATCTCTGTATGTAAGCTCCCCCCCATCAGTGGCACAGCAGTATGTCTGCGGACTTACAACGCTAGAATCCGGGTTTCGATACCCGTAGTGGGCAGAGCACAGATAGCTCATAGTGTAGTTTTGTGCTTAATTACAAACAAACAAATAAAACTCCATACTTAATAAAGAATTTTATTTTTTTCGAAACTTCTGAAAGTGTTTTTTTATTTCATTGGAAATTATTTTTCCGTTAATAACTATTAGAAAAAGGACAAAAAAGATTTTGATCTATAATATAAAACATGCAACAAAAAGTACGTAAACATGTGTGTGTTCTGTATCTATAATATAAAACATGGAACCAAAAAAGTACGTAAACATGTATGTGTTCTGTATTTATAATATAAAACATGCAACAAAAAGTACGTGAACATGTGTGTGTTCTGTATTCTAAGAAATCATGATCTAATCGCTCCACTGTTTTCAGGAAAGCAAACACGCAGCGACATTGTTTCTTTTTTCCTTTTTTTAATGTAACGGACTTTCAAGTTAATGTCTATGATATTATTGAGAATTGTTCTTCAGATATCATTAACATAGGCCTATCTCTTCACTGTTATAAAGCTAGTTACCATATTGAAAAGGTTCTACTTAACTGTAGTTCTGCTGATTTTGATTGAGACCATGTAGGTTTCTGTATCATTTTACAGGAAAAAAAGTAAATATACAAGATCGCACTTGACAGGAACTCGTGTTTTGTGAAGGATTTTCTCTCCTACTGTATAATGTTGTTTTTATAAATATATATTCAAGAAAACCTAACAACAGCAGCGTAGCCAACGGCAACTGTATTAACCCGCCCAGGATAACCTTCATGACATGTACGCGTCGCTTGGAATTTGAGTAGATGAGATTTTGGATGAAAACCATAAACTCGATTTTAAACGTATTAAATTGTCTTCTCAACAAACCGTACTACGAATAGCACAATGAACAGACAGACTTTGCTATAAAAAACTGGAAAATAAATATTTTGAGAAATATATTTTTACTTCAAATGTTGGTGATTTACATTAAGATTTCTTTGATGATTTCGAAGCACCATTAACTCGTAGAATCAAAAAGTAGTCTACGGAGAACATGAAACAATAACAACGTGTATTTGTTTCCACGGTAGCAAGAAAAAAGAAACGTTGGGATCAGAAATGTTTGGTTAAAATAATTAAAAGAAACCTGATAAAACCCAGCACTTTGGATAGGTGGACCTACAATAAAAGCACAAAATATTGTGTGTAACAGTTAAAAAGCAAGTGAAAAAGACAACGAAGACAACGTTAGACTAAGGAGAGCATACCAAAGTGTTGAAACTAGTTTTTGAATTTCAAGTCTTCTGATAATTTGTTCCATTTACTGTGGACCTTGTCTTCTTCAGGGGTAAAGAAATAATATATATATATGCGTCTTTTCAATGTAGAGTTTCACTTATATTCAATCAAAGTTATCCCCAATTATCTCCAAGATCCAAAGGTTGTCACGATTATAATACAAATACTGTGACTCTAAACTTTTACAGACAGAGATAATCTTTTAAAATATGGCGAATTTTGTGTAAGTTTAAAAATGTAAAACTACTAGTGACGTAACCGTTGCATAAATGATCCCAAGGAGCGACATAAGGGTCTCAGGTCCGAACAACGACTCGCCAAAGTCATTATTAATAAGAATTTCCGAGTAAAAGGGCACATTAAAAAATTAACAATGAAATTAGGCGTTGGCACACCGTGCTCCTAATGTCAACTATTGTGATGGCTAATTTCTGGTTTGATTCAACGTTGACTCAGAACACTCAATGTTCCGAATAAACTTTGAGGTTGGAAAACGAAATATGGCAGCTTCTGTGAGAGACGTGATACTTTTGTCTTCTAAAATAAAATCACCGTAAAATGTAATGATTAAATGGAAACAACTAAAACAATTTCAAGCAACCACTTTCCCTAAGTTTAATATGAAAAATGAAATTAAGCCTGATGAGGAGCAGTTGCTTGAAATATCGATAGATAAAATATATTTGTTTTCACAACGTTTTTTTTTCTTCTTTTTTCGATATCATCTTGAAAATAGCAACAAAATCGTTAAATTGTTACAGATTTAGACTCAGCGTTGAACCAACCGTTACTTCATGTTATTCCTAAAGCTGATTGTATCGTCGAGTTTCAGAATGAACACAAAGTAGCGAAGAGTGAATAATATGTCAAACATACCATAGATCCAATATCAAGTGCTTTCGAGACCTTTCGCTCAATAATAGAGCTCTTCAGGCCGGCTGGGTTACGACAGATATAGTAGTTGTTGAGATGCTATATATATATATATTAACAAACTGAACTGAATTAAGTTGATAAAGTGTAATTTTACATCACTTTAATTCCTAAAGGTGCACCAAGTTGTTTTCAAAGTTTGGTGTAGATCAATAGAACTCACTGGGAACACATAGGGGGTGACTTAAGGGGGGGTCAACCTTGAATTTATATTCCCTGAGGGATCTACGAGTACAAGTAGTTAGGGCAATACCCCAGTGCCGCCTCAAAGGATTCTGCCTCAGTGGGGGTTCGCCAAGCAGTAGGTAAGTGGGATATGTAATGATGTCACCAAAGAGGAGTACGTTGCTAGGGGCGCGTTGCTAGGCGGACATAACGCCAGAGAAAATGACGCCCACAAAGTGTATCAACATGTCTCAACATGGCTTGATTTAATACAATCGGTATAAAACACTAATTCATTAGTTCTATATTCTTGATCCTTCAAATAGAAAGTACTCATTTATATTAATTGAATTTTTCATCTTTTAACTTGACCATATTTACTTGATCATGTTTACTTATATCGAAATTTAGAAACTCTACACAGTAAAAAATACTTTATTCAAAATACTAAACAGTACACGTAACAAATGTGAAAAGTAACCTGTAACAAGCATTCTTTTCACTTACTAGATAACACAAATTTATTTAGTAATTTTCATATCTTCTCTCGTTCAAGTATGCACTTTTGTAAGTTTTGAAAATTGAAAATAAGAAATTCCACAAGGGCCAGTATCGAATATAAAGCATCAAGGATAAATTGACTATGTTATCTGTTAAAAGATGACAAGTTATGCAATATAAAGCAATACAGACAAGAGCGCCCTCTGATAGAGTTCTCACGTGTGTTATAAGAACAGTTCCCCAACATATTTGTGTGGGTTCTTTAACCTTTATACATTTTCTTTATTTTGGGTCATTTTGTTCTGTAAATAAATTCAACAGTCTCCAAACACGTTAAACTTTTAAAATATTTCTCAAAGTATTTAAAAGCTGCCGTTTTTTTCTTATCGTTGCTTAAAACCTAACATATTGGACTGTTGGCTGTTTTAGAGATTTTGAAAAGACGTAAAAGTAAATAAAATATTTTCATGCTTTCCCCTTCTGTGTCTAGAGATCTATACATATATTTATAAAAGAAGTGTCGTCTATGTGTCTGTGTGTCCCTCTTTTCATGTCTAGACTTTTTAACTGGCCTCAATCAAATGTGCCCCCCCCCCAGTGGCACAGTGGTATGTCTAGAATCCGGGTTTCGATACCCGTGGTGGGCAGAGCACAGATAGCCCATTGTGTAGCTTTGTGCTTAATTACAAACAAACAACCAAAATAAAATGTGGCATGTCCCCTTACTTTTCCTACAGATAATTATAGAGAAGTCGGCATTCGTTGGAACTTTCATGTCACTCCCCCTGGGTTACTATGTGTCTGCTGTTGGACCAATCTCAGCCAAACAAAAGATATACCAGTAGTTAAGGTGATACCTCTGTGCCCAAAGGATGCCATTGATGATATGTTGAGACAATGAGCTCATCATCCTCCTTTATAGAAACACTGTCTGCATGGGTGTGACCAAGTGACGACCTTTGTAATTCCTAACAGTGAAAGTTTAGCTAGCTTGACGTCAGTGTCCAGATTGTACGTGTTTATGTGATATTTCATAAAAGTATCTTAATGTTAGACAGTTTCAATGTTTTATGAACATTTAATAGAAAATGGATGGATAAACAGTGAGTCATTCATTTTGTATTAAGTAATTTATTTCAATTATCGCCACATTATTTTAACTTTTCAAAACACTTTAGGCTAAGTTACCTAAGCCTTCTACAGGTGCGAGATGTTTAGTAAACAACAAAGTCTAAGTCTGAATATTTACTAGTAAGTCAATGATTTATTATTTTTGGTTGTAGCAAGATGAATTACTAGAGATGATAAACTATGAATGGCATAAAGGGGAAACAGTAATTTTTAAATTATTGCATGACATTTAGATAAGCATCCATTTTGAGGACGATAATTGTTTTACTCTACAGTATTCAAATAAGATGTATGTTAAAATAGTTGTGTCATTGAAAAAATATTTTTTGCATCCTTTACAGGAAACAAAAAATTATAAAAACTAAAACTGTAATCAGTATGTTAATTGAAAATCAGTTATGTATTTTTTTGTCCTTTTTCATATGAAACAATATTTGGTCAAGAAGAGTTATACCGATAAAGAGAAACTAGTATAACAGTAAATTTTAATTATTCCATGATATTTAAGTAAACGTCTTTTTCTGGACGATTTACATACAAATGGTCAGGAAATGTTATTAAATATAGAACTAATGAATTAATGTTTTATACCGATTATATTAAAATCTGTCCACGTTGATACACTTCCCAGACATCATTGTCTCTGACGTCATTCCGCCTGTCATGGTGGCCTAGCAACGCACTCCTCTCTGCTGACATCATTACATCTCCATCCCTATTGCCTGGCGACCCCTCTCTGAGGCGGCATCCTTTGAGCACAGGGGTATCGCCCTAACTACTTGTACTCGTAGACCCCTAAGGGAGTCAATTGCCTTAACTACTAGTATATGTTTCGTTTGAATGAGGTTGGTCGAAAGGCAGACACGTAGTGACCCAGGGGGAGTTATATGGAAGCTCCTACCGAATGCCAACTCCTCTATAATTATCTCTAGGAATCGTAAGTGGACATTGAGGTCGGTTAAAAAATGTGGGCATGAAAAAGGGGACACACAGACACGCAGATGACACTTTATATATATATAGATAGATATAGATCTATCCACAGAGGGAAAAGTAGGAAAATATTTTATTTACTTTTACGTCTTTTTAAAATCGCTGAAGCAGCCAGTAGCTCAAGATTTTAGGTTTTAAACGTTTATCTGAGACGAGATATAATGATATATATATGCAAAGCCTGACTAGGTGCGTTATAATAATATGAACATAAAATATGATTAGATAATACAGAGTGACTGAAATATAAAGTCTAACAAGATATGATTCACTGATTTAAATGTTAAGTCTGACTAGAAAAGATATAGGGATATAAATATAAATTATGATGAGGTATAAATGTAAATTAGCCAATGATAAAATATAGCAATATGAATATAAAGTCTGATTAGATAAGATATAGTAGAATAAATCTAAAGTCTGATTGTACATTTAGACACTATACCTTTAGATTAGCTTATTTTTGACAATGAAACAATATAGTTTTTTAATGTTCTTTTCAAAACAAACTAGTTTCTCCAGATAGTGTGTTTTTCGTCAGATGTTGTTATATTTAGCTCATCTTTCATATCATTTACTATTTTATTATGGAGTGGTATCTTTTACTTTCTTATGATCCCATACACTTTGCAGTTTTTCTTATCACGTACTTCCTTTTGAAACTTTTAACTAAATGAGATTTTAACTCTTCTGCAGGGTGCTATCCCAGTGGAATAATTCAGGAACAATGGCTTTGTTTATCACGCAGGTTTACTTCTACTCTGGACAGTAGTTGTGGTCAGCATATCTTGTAAGTATTTTAGTTTTGTATTAGAGCTCTTACTGTTCCACTTATCACACTATCATATTTGTTTCTGAGGCATTAGTAAAGGTACGTAAATGACAGACTAAATTGGAGCAATACAAAACACATAGATGGCATATCTTATACAAAAATATCAAGGAAACATTTATATGCTAAAATCATTTAACTTTTTAGAACTGGAAATGAAAGGCAGTTTGGTGGAACTCGCCACTAATTTTAGATGTGATTAGAATATTAAAATACACATTGTACGTATTGCAGTGAAATAATTGATTCCATCAAACATACGTTTTTTTTACAGAACAAAAACTAGGTCACTTTTTATGTACATTCATCCTTACCGTTTTGAAAACTGTGTTGTTGGGTTTATCCTATGTTCGTATGTTACTAGTTTTTGTACTGAGACGTGTTAAATGAAATAAATACATGGAAAGTATCATCCATGTTCCTGGTGTAATCATGTTCGTATGTTACTAGTTGTTGTGTTGAGAAGTGTTAAATAAAATAATTACATGGAAAGTATCACTCCATGTTCCTGGTGTAATCATGTTCGTGTGTTACTAGTTGTTGTGTTGAGAAGAGTTGAATAAAATAAATACATTTGTTACTAGTTGTTGTGTTCAGAAGTGTTCAATAAAATAAATACATGGAAAGTATCACTCCATGTTCCTGGTGTAATCATGTTCGTGTGTTACTAGTTGTTGTGTTAAGAAGAGTTGAATAAAATAAATACGTGGAAAGTATCACTCCGTGTTCCTGGTGTAATTATGTTCGTATGTTACTAGTTGTTGTGTTGAGGAGTGTTAAATAAAATAAATACATGGAAAGTATCACTCCATATTCCTGGTGCAATCATGTTCGTATGTTACTAGTTGTTGTGTTGAGAAGTGTTAAATAAAATAAATACATGGAAAGTATCACTCCATATTCCTGGTGCAATCATGTTCGTGTGTTACTAGTTGTTGTGTTGAGAAGTGTTAAATAAAATAAATACATGGAAAGTATCACTCCATATTCCTGGTGCAATCATGTTCG
>NW_013665661.1:503159-506524 GCF_000517525.1 Limulus polyphemus
TAAATTACTGAAAGTAATCGAATTGCTTTATTTCATTAATAACACGATTACTAAACTTTCTTTCAAACCAAAAATTTTTTTCATTTGTTTTCCAAAGCAGTTAGGTGCGATACAAACAGTGCGTTTTATATCGTTTTCAACATATTTGTTGAGGAACTGAGTATTTTCAAAGTTTGAAGTTAAAATATGTCTACTAAAAAAATACAAAGTAGAATAGTGACGAAAGTGATAGATGTTCATCCATATATTAAGATAAAGATAAGCTAAAGGCTATCGTGATACTTTAATGTATTTCCTTGATTTGATTTGAGTATTCTTAGATCTGTTCAACTTTTCTTATTTTCGTCACCCTATTCTATCAACTGAAAATACGTTATTTTTATTATCATGTAACACCAGTTAAACATACGTTATTTTTATTATCATGTAACACCAGTTAAACAGACGTTATTTTTATTATCATGTAACACCAGTTAAACATACGTTATTTTTAGTATAATGTAACACCAGTTAAACATACGTTATTTTTAGTATAATGTAACACCAGTTAAACATACGTTATTTTTAGTATAATGTAACACCAGTTAAACATACATTATTTTTATTATAATGTAACATCAGTTAAGAATACGTTATTTTTGTTTTCATGATATTCTATCAGTCATAAATACAACATTTTCATCTTAACATTCCGTGACCTACAATGACAAAGTTTTCGTCACGATATTTCAACAAATAAAATATGTTATTCGTTATTCTATTTTTGAGCAATTCTTTTCTTTATGGCGTTTTATTAGCTAAAAACTTCAGTTAATGTTTTTTAGATAATTTCCAGTTGATCTTATCTTAGTTTGTTCTTCTGTTTTGCTTAATGAACAATAAAGTAGTTATGTCAACGCTATATATTCGCTTGTATTTTTGCCAGGTGATATTTCCTAGTGGAAAAAAAATTATACTCGTAAAAGGTTATTTTCGTCTTATCTTCACTTAAGAAAACATAACGATTAAAAACAGTCTTAAAGTATGTTTTATTCTTACTTTCTGTAAAGTAGGGGCGAAATTACTAGATTATTATCAAAGTCCTTTTAAGACTCAATCCCTAACCTAAGCCTAACTAAAAGCACACGTTCTAGAATCTCCATTGAATGTAACTCTCAAGGTCGTTTGCAGTTGTGAAGGTAAGACTTGCAGCTAAAAATTAAACATTGATCTCAAAACATACAGCAAAATAGAAAAAAAACATATTGATTTACCTTGAAGATATATAGTACTTTAAGATAGATGATTTGGTAGTAGCGTCTATTCCCAGTCGGATGGAGAAAATTTTTAAGAAACAGAAAAATATAAAAGTAGCTGAAACGTTTGTCTAAAAGAAATAACAGAAACTTTCATAAACTAACTAATATTGACAGTAGAACCTCGTATAAAACCAGAATAAAAACGAACAATTAAATAAGTAATAAATTCCAACTTACAAACAGTTCGTAATCCACACTTTCTCACTGTATAGGTTTTTCTGTTTTTTACCTTTTTTTTTTCTTCATTCACAAAGAAAGCGTGACAGAACTATTTAATGTTATTTACTGTAGTTTGCTCAAAATTAGCCTACTAGGGGCCAACTACGTATCATCAATAAATGTCTAATTAGCGATTGAAATGATAACTTCATGCTTTTCTAGCCTGATGAAATTTTAAAAGTACAACTGCTGCAATTACTTGCAATTTTTACTTTCTTCGCTTTTGTGATATATTATCCTCTCCTTGCTGAATTCGGATCTGTTCATCAGCTGATCTGACTAATCTTCAGTTCTTCCTGAAGATAAAACATTAAACGATGATGGTAGTTGCTTTCAATCCGGCGATAGAAATTAATAGTTTCACTCGGTATATTAATTGTTTGTGTTTTTCATCTTGTGAAAACATTCAATTAAAAAGTAAAAGGTAATAAACTACGCAACCAGCCGCAGGTGACAAAACAAAGGTGGCAAAAAGTCTGTTTGAAAATTTTAAGAACTTTAAAGGAAACTATTATGTTTTATTATGTTATTTATGTTATGTTTTTAATGTAATGTGTGCCATGTTTTATGATGTATTTTGTGTTATCTTTTATGACACATTTATGTTATTATTGTATTGTTTACATTGTGTAATATTTTATCATATATTATGTGCCATTCTTTATGATGTATTCTGATGTTATATGACGTATTTTGTGTTATCTTTTATCATAAAATGTGTCATTTTATTTTATTGTGTACATTGTGTTATATTTTATCAAATATTATGTGCCATTCTTTATGATCAATTCTGATGTTATATGATGTATTTTGTGTTATGCTTTTTGATATATTCTGTGCCAAGTTATATGATGTATTTTTATCATGCATCAAGCATACCGCATGGCCACCAAGGGATGGTTTAAATGATAACTAAGTAGGTTAAAAGCACAGATATGTGGAGCAAAACGAATATCTGGTTAGTTATGAATTTTTGAAACTGTATAAATTTCCTGGACGTTAGTTAAGAACATCAGCATGCCATGTATAAGGCCAGAAGTGATTTAATATCACAAAGTAGAAAAACTTTTAATTTGGTTTTACATTAGAAATGTCAATTTATAGTTCTTTAGGGACATTTTAAAGGGAGATGTTTAAGTGTAATACAAGTTACTGAAGAATAAATAAAAAACAGGAGGCAGATGCCAAGTTTTACAACGCTACACCAGTTAGTACATGTGCTTTATTTCCGGTCCCTATCATAACAATTTGAACCCTCCGCAAAAAGTGTATTCGTCCATCTATTGCCATGTCCTATGCGGACAACCAATACAAAAAAGTCTGAGAGCGTGAGAAGCGCCAATTTACCAATCAGAGTGATGACGAAAACATGTAGAAGCTGACATGTTTCACCATTCATTGGTGATAGAAGTTAGTCAGTCTGTATCTTGCTAGTGATCTTGCGATTTCAATAGGAATTGTGCATCGGATAATTTATCAGTTTAATGATGGACAATTAACTGATAAATCTTCTACTCTCACCTCACGCACAGAATGAACTGTTTTTCGTTAGCTTCCAGGTAATTGTCAAACATCGTAGAAATGACATCATTATGCCAGCGCACTGTGCAAATGTTCTTGTGTGGACTCGGGTGTACTGAATGGGTTGCTCGTAGGAAAGCATTGGTTACGGCAGTGACCTGATGATGTTGTTTTGATGGATGCAACATGCTGATTGACAAATACATTGCATATTGACGGTCATAGACTAACTTTCACAGTACACATCTTTTGAATGCAAATATTGCTAGAGAGAAAATTTAAGGAGGCTTTTTCATCCATTGTGTTTAAAGCCAACTACCAAGCAAA
>NW_013665661.1:507524-522610 GCF_000517525.1 Limulus polyphemus
CCTTGTCGAAACGTTGTACATTTGCTGTCATGTTAAACTTATATTAAAGTTTTTCTTCATTACCCATTTAAGCCGTCTCCAGCCATTATTAGTACCAAGCAAAAGGTTTTGGAGTCATGTTTTGAGCTAGTATTTGGTATTGTATCAAAACGACTCTTGCATTCGTACCAGGTCATTTCAATTCTGCAGGGCACATATCTGTTCTGCAGTTTAACTTCATATCTGTACATAGTCAAGGAATTCTGGACCATTCGTGCAAGAAAATGGAGAAGCATGACACATCATCAGAACTACCACAGTTTGTAGAGGCTACAGAATAGACTGCATCTGATGTCCTGGCTGTTACAGCCCAGGCTTTAACCCTACTGAATACATACGGGAACTCATTGATAAACAACTTTCAGTCAAACGACCATCACCGTCACCCGAGCAGCAGTTACAGGATTACCTGTATAATTCGTGGGAAACCCTGGTTGAGGGCATAATAGAACGTCTGGTTGATTCCATGCCTGGACGACTGCAAGCCGAACGAGATTCTGTCAGTGATTCTACTAGATACTGGACACCACGTTGTGGACATTTAGTAATTATCTGACCGTTGTAACTGTATCAGGCAATATAGTAGTTGGAACTTCACATTATTGCCAATAATATATTAAAATGACAAACTTAGAATTCTTACTTTATCACGTGAGTAATTTTATCAAATTAATGATTGTTAGGTGGGAAGTTTTTGTTACTATTAAGGTTTTGGTCGATATTTCTTTCTTGAGATGTGAAGCGCGTTGGAAAATGTCTATTACGTGATAAGTACAATAATCCTGGATTCGCGATTAGGAGTGACCACTTTTCATTCAGCTATTGCTGAAAAGTTAAGTTTTAATTAGAAGAGTCTAACTCTTACAAGAATCATGAAGCATAAGCGTTACACGAGAAGTCTAAAATTAACACAGGTCGCTTTAAGTTTACATAGATTGTTGATATGTTGAAAAGTGAAAGAACGTCAATACATTACAACAACCAGTGAGAGAACGTCAATACATTACAAAACCAGTAATAGAACGTCAATACATTATTACAAAAAACGCTGAGAGAACGTCAATACATTACGACAACCAGTGAGAGACCGTTAATACATTACAACAACCACTTAGAAAACGTCAATACATTACAATAACCACTGAATAAACGTAAATACATTACAACAACCACTGTCTCGCCCAAACTATTGATGTAAACATTAGTATTTTGTGAAATTCCTCCAATTCTTGGTCATTAAGAGACAAATAATTTTTTATGATTCGTGTCTTCGAGTGGAGTTCGACATCAACTCTTTTTGCGGTATATTACTGAAAATGAGAGTAATGTTCGAAAACATTTTTGTTCGAATCCCCATCATGGAACATGTTCGCCTTTTCAGCCGTGGGGATGCTATAATGTGATGGTCAATCCTAATATTCGGTGGTAAAAAAGTAGCCCAAAACTTGACGGTGGGTGGTGTTGACTAACTGTTTCCATTCTAGTCTATCGCTGCTAAATAAGGGACGGCTAGCGCAGATAGCCCTCGTGTAACTTTGTGCGAATTTCAAATCAGACCAAACAAACCTAACTAAAACACTTCCAACTAAATATGCAATTTGGAAGAAATAGCGTTTTTGCAAATATGTGATAGCAATAATATGTCAGTAGTTTTTCATGTCTACTTTAACACAGACAAGTAATGCTGCTATTTTGTCATTTTTGTAACTCTAGCTGCTTAGGCAGTTGTTACGATGACTTAAGCAATGAATAACTACGTTTAAGTTTAAAAACTTTGACAACACATGAGATCCACATGCTCTATAAATATTATATTTCAATAGGTTATCACAGGTTTAATTTGCGCTGCTCTGAGTAATTTATAGTAATTGAAAGCTTGTTTTACCCAAACAAACAAACCCATTTTGGCGCGTGCTCTAACGACACATCTTTCAGTTGGAGCGATAAAAAAATTAATTACAGAACACAAAATAACAGAGCTTTCTTTTGGGGCTTACTATTTCGTGAGTTTTTTAATAATCAGTAACTCATAAAAAGTATGCTTTGAGTCTTTTTCAGATACGTTAGAAATTATTTCAATTTTTTACCATTACCAAACATTATATCTCACGCAATTCTTTACTCAAAATAGTGTGGGAGTAACTTAAAAAAAAATGTAGTCCCCATATTGAAGCATTGAATGCGTTATAGGAGTGACAGTCAAATCACACTATTCTGTTTGACAAGAGTAACCCAAGAATTGGCGGTGGATGGTGTTGACTAGCTGCCTTTCTTCTATTTTATCACTTCAAAATCACGGACGGCTAACGCAGAAAATCCTCGTGTAGCTTTGTGTAAAATCCCACGAATAAACAAACGAAACATTAGAAGAATCCATTGGAAACTATCATGTGAATGATTTGTGAACCACCAGTCAGATACATATATGTAGCTATATTAGCGTTTAAATGAAGAGTGCAAGATACACGTAGTTAGGCTACAGGATAAGAGAACACAAGATGAACGTCGATGGGCTACTGGATATGACACAAGATAATTATGGTATGCATTTCCGCATGACAATGTTTCATAAATGATACGTATATGTTTGTAGGTATATATCTAGCACAACATGTAACAAATCCAACTGTGTTTTTTATTCCGCAGGGGTTAGATATGAACGTTCTAGCACGTGCGCTTGGCGTCATTCAGTCTGATTGCAAGTTGGCGTGCTTAACACACTTGAGTAAGTCCACTCCATACACAGCTTGTATATTTATTTCCCTTGTTTATCTCTGAAGAGGAAAACCATAAAGCAGACCTGACAGTTGTCATGTGTGTTATATGTGTATGAGGGAGGAATGAAGAACAATGATTGGTTGATTACGAAGTTTGGCTTACATCAATCGCGTGCCCATATTAGATGTCTTCTTCGGTTTTATTGCATTAGGAAAATATCAACTCTGAAAATAGGATTCAAGTAAAACAACAACAAAATCTTATCTAATAAATTAAAAACTCTAAAGATGAAAAAAAAATTAAACCATAAATAAAGTAAAAAGGAAAGAATATTTTTCAAACAAACTATGAAAAATGTTACTAGCGTAAATATTTTTAAAAACAAAAATGTTACCGCTTTAAATATTTATTTTATTGTGTTTCATATGGTCTGAGTGAAACAAAAAATAAAAAAACTGTTCAAAATTATAAGTACTTAAAAATATAATATAATTTAATTTGAAAATAATTACACTGATTTGACGGCAGATTTATTGATTTGTAGTATTCTACGTAGCCAAACCTTGATATAATTTAAGGTAGCAAAGCACTGTAGAAAATATATCTTATATTTTTGAATTTGAGAGCAAGATAAGCGCAGTTAGCCATTGGATAAGAATATAAAATAAACGTATTTAGGTTATCGCATAACATTATAAAATAATCCTATTTACGGTACCAGATAAAAATAAAAGATAAACGTGCTTAGTAGTTGCAATCATAAATTGGTACTTCTAATGTAAAAACAAAAACATAAAAAAACGAAAGCAGAATTGTTGTTGTTTTTTTAAATGGTGATACTAAATTATGTTTAACTTTATACAAGACGATAATGTTCTTAACCTAAAGCCTAAGTAGGGTTATACATAGAGTGCCAAATGTAACAAGTATATCATATCGGGCACTTGACTCGTAATCTGAGGCCCGCGGGTTCGAATCTTCGTCTCACCAAACATGCTCGCCCCTTTCAGTTGTGGGAACGATATAATGTGACGGTCAATCCCACTATTCGTTGGTAAAAGTGTACCCCACGAGTTGGCGGTGGGTGGTGATGACTAGCTGCCTTCCCTCTAGTCTTACACTGCTAAATTAGGGACGGCTAGCGCAGATAGCCCTCGTGTAGCTTTGCGCGAAATTCAAAAACAACAACAACAATATTGAGTTTTATTGTGGTTTATAAGAAAGTGTGTGTGTTTTCTTATAGCAAAGCTACATCGGGCTGTCTGCTGTGTCCACCGAAGGGAATCGAACCCCTGATTGTAGCGTTGTAAATACGATGACTTACTGCTGTCCCACCGGGGGACTTTTTTAATGAGAGATTCATTGAAAACTCCCAATTTAAGGTTGATTTTATTAAACATTTGAATTTAAATGTTACACGCTGTATGTGATAAAATTAATTTTCCTTATAAACATCTGATTGAAGAACATACTCCGACATGCAACTTTTTCTACGATATTTAATATCCATGTGTGCAACGAAACGCTTGATGGATTTTGGGCTTTTTGTTTTCTGTTATTCTAAAAATGACCTGAATTAAAAAGAAACACTTTATTGTTTCTTTATTAGAACCAAGCTATATATAAACGATATTCATAACCTGCATTTTCTAAAAAAAAAAATGTGAACAAGTAGTAGCATTGGTTTGAAAACCCCCGCGAACTTACAACGCTAGAAACATGGTTTCGATACCGTAGTGGGCACAGCACAGATAGACCATTGTGTAGCTTTATGCTTAATTGCAAACAAACCATATAACATCTACCTAGATCTAAATAACATAAATGGAGATCGTACAATAAGATAAAACAACGATCTGTGTTGGAAATATTCTGTGATACCATGAAATATGGGGCGAAAAGTACATCACAACCAAAGGAGAATTAGAGTTGACTAACGTAAATAAAATATTTTTACTTCGAAAAGGATTAAAGAATTTTAAGACATGAAATGCTGTTCTAACGAACTTAGGCTGTGACACCAAAAATCGAATTTAAACTCCATAAAAGTTGTTTTGATTTTAATAACGGATTTTCCATAATTCACCTACTCAGATTTCAAAAATATATTAATTTTTTTCTGTAACTTAAGGAATTTTTAGAAATCGGGAAGAAAGAAAACTGTTACTTAGATCAAATTATTATTTCGTTTTCCACAATGAGCATTTCTTATTATTCTGTTTGTTATGTTTGGGTTCTGGAACGATCGACAAGACTCTCACGTCGCTATTGTATCTATAGTCTAGCCAGTGGTTGTCAACATTTTAAGCATAACAAAATGTGGCCCGATTGCAATGAAAATGATTCACTTATGTAAAAGTACATATGATGTTTTGTGAAAAATCTGTACGTTATGGAGAAAAATGGATATCATTTTCGGATTCTAAGTACACGAATTACAGTAGAACATGTAAAAGTTTCTAGACAATAAAACCATCGCAGACCTGTGTAATCAATCAGGTGAGCCATTCGAATCTGCAGCCATTTCAGTTTTCCCGCTTTAACTCCGCGAATAATGATCAATTGAGCGAGAAGGTCAGCATCAGAATAGGTGGAGCCCAAGTCAAACGAAAGTGAAGTTTAATTCCATACATAGCACTGGTACCTTTGCAACGGACCAAAGGTTCAATGAACTGCATTTTAAACCTTATTTTCATTAAAATAGATATATCCAGGTGGATATAGAAAAAAGTTATTTCCAACAATTCATGGGGTAAATCCAAAGAAATAACACTATATCAAATAAATATAGATAGATTCTATACTAATTATGAAAAATATTTCATTTTCATCACCTTAATGCACCATATTCCACCAGCCTTAAATACGTTGTTCTCAGAATAAAAAAAACTATATTGTATTTTATGTTGTAATCGAACCACAGACTAGCATTTTTTAAACCGCTGACGTATTAGAGAACAATTTTGTTAGGGTATTACACCAGTTAAAAATACATTATTTTCGTATTTTTTCCAACCATTTAAAATATGATAATTATTATTTCATTCTACCAACTAAAAAATAATACTTTTATTAAGTTTTATGAGTTTAAAATATGTTATACTCCTTTTATGTAGATTTAAGAAATATATAACTTAAAGTAATGTTTTCGGCTATAACTGCTAGTTAAGCTTACCATAATTCGTTCTTCTGTTTAACATAATGCCAGAAATAGAGTAATTGTGGCCAGTACTTGCCAGATGATTCTTCTTTTTATGCAAGTCTTATTCTTAAAAGTCTCCTTCTATCTCGCCTTCACTTTTGGAAACATGACGATAAAAAAAAAAAAACAAGTCAGCTTTATTCTTACCTTTTCATGAGGTATGGAGAAATGAAATGAGTATATAATTATCTGAGTTATTTTAAGAATTCTACCACTCGGCGGTTCAGCAGTAAGTGAAAGACCTTATATCTCTAAAAATTGGGTTTCGATACTGCAATGGTCACAGCATATATAGCTCATTGGGTAGCTTTGCGCTTAACAACAAACAAACAACAAAATTAAAAACCCATCCTTATTCTAAGCCTAACAAAAAGCACAGGCTCTAGAACTTCTGTTGACGGTAACTTTCAATGTAGTTTGAAAATGTGGAGATAAAGCTTGCAGCAAAAAAAGAAAGAAAAAAGAATAGCTTAAGATATATATAATAATATAAGATAGATTATTTGCTTGTTTCCTTCCATGAGGAAATACCTGAAAAAAAGAATAGCAAAGAAGAAAATAAATTATATTTCTAAACAAAGTAATCGAAAAATGTGAAAGCAGTCGAAAGATTCAATCTAAAGTAAAATAATAGACACTTTTATACATTAACTAATGTATAATCTTGTATAAAATCAGAATAAAAACGAACAATTAAATATTTAAAAATTTCAAATTTACAAACTTTTTTTTTCTAGAAAGAGCACGTGAGAGAACTTTTTCTAATTATATATATATATATGGTCTACCAGGGGCCAATTTCTTAACATCAATAAATTTATAGTTAGCGGGTGAAAGATATTTTCAAGTTTTTGTAACGCCATGAATTTTTAAAAGCACAACCAAGGAAATTCCCTTCGGTTACAGCTTTCTTCGCAGTTGGTGGCAGCTACGACATATTCTTCATGCCTTGCTGAATTCGGGTCCGTTTATCAGCCGATCTGACTACTCTTCTGTTCCTTCAGACGCTAAAACACTAAGCTATGGTCGTTGGTTTCAGTCCTGCGATAGAAATTAAAAGTTTTACTCCATATACTCTTTTCTTGAGTTATTCGTCTTATGAGAACATTCAATAATAAAAATGAAAGGTAATAAACCGTACAACCAGCCCGAGATGAAAAAAATTAAAGGTCTGGGAACATTGAAACTGTAAAATAGCAAAGATATTCTGCTAAGTCTGCTTTGAAGTTTTTTAGGACCTTAAAAGAACATTGCAATGACTGAGATAAGAACAGAAAATGCTTGATTACCCAACCATATTTAGAAAAGACACTTTAATTGGACTGAACATGAAAGTTTGAATAGAAGATTTTTACATAATGTCAGTTATCTCGGAGATAATTTTTTTCTGCTCTCCCAAAGAATTTAGTGTTAACGGTTACTATTAAAACTTCTGCTCCACATGGAAGCTGCAGAAAACATTAGTGCAGAACATTACAAAAGGAAAATTCTTAAAGAGAATAGTCTAACGGCCTAATTTATTAGGCTTGTCAATGTTAATGAATTCCTAACTTTCTGAAGTCAAGCTTGTCTAGATGAAATTATATAAAACTAAATAAGCTTTGTAATACTTCATACAGACCATTTTCAGTAATATTTTATAAGAACAAAACTCTTCAAATCAATAAAAACACATTTAAATTTTTCTCATATATATATACCAATGTTTTATAATGTAGTTCGTTTTATATTTTATTATATATGGTTTTCATGTTTTATGGTGTATCTTGTGCCATATTTCATAATGTACTTGGTGTCATGTTTTATTTTGTATTTTGTGTTAAACTTTATGACATTTTTATGTTGTATCACAGAAAAATATTCTTTGAATTTGTGGCTAGAATAAAATTTATTTTTGTGTTATGTTTTATAATGTATCCTATGTTATGTTTGATTTTGCATTTTGTGTTATGTTTTATAATATATTTTGTACCATAACATAACGTTTAAAGGACGACACTAGTGTCTGTTCCACCCTCCTCAAATTAGTCCCAATATCTTAAATATTTATCGACCCATCCCCAAACTCCCTTAAATGTATTGCATCAACCATATTTAAAGGTAACTAATTTCAAAAGCCAACCACCCTGTTAGAAAAGTAACACTGTCTAAGCTAATTATATTTGTGTCCCTTTGTCCCACCATTTTCACCACTGAATACGAAAAAAGATTATGCATCGATACTATTAACTCCCTTAAACACCACATCCTATCTCTTCCAGCTCTTCTTTTTTACTAGAAAACAATTTCTGAAATCTTGTAGGACAACTTTTTCGTCCCAGGTATCGTCGTTGGAGCCTTCTTTTGAACCCTTTCCAATAACTTAATATCCTTCTTAAGGTAAGTTTAACAAGTGACCTATACAATGAAAAGATAACCTCTTTAGGCTTAAGTTCCATATTTCTGTAAATGCAATCCAAAATCCTATCACTAGCAGTAGCACACTACTTGGGTGGCTTAAGAAACTGATCGACCAAAACACTAAGATCCTTTCCTTCCATAACACTGTTAAGGTTTCTCATATCAAACGTATGAGTTTAGTCATGATAACCCACACGCATTATTATTATGATTAAAGGCCATCTGTCAGGTATTCCTCCAACACATCAACTAGTTTAAATCCCTTTGTAAAGTAGCAGCATCCTCCTCACAGTTAGCAGTACCAAATACCTTACCATCATCAAAACATTTAAGTAATTTATTGACCATTCCTTTATATATATTATTGATGTAAATAAATATAAAAAAATAAACGTCCCAACACTGAACTCTGAGGTACTCTACGTGTGACATCAATCCGGTTTGACTGAACTTCAGTTATAACAACCCTCTGTTTTTTCCTTCCATTTTTTGTTTTCGATCCAACCAATCAACTCATCCCTCACATCCATGGAGATCATGTTTTAACCAGCCTTTTATGTGGAACTATATCAAATGTTCTCTGAAAACCGAGATATACAAAATTCATACCTTTACCCTCACCAACACCAGCAATAACTTCTTCAAAGAATGTCAAATGATTAATAAGGCCAGATTTTTCCCTTAGTAAAACAATGTTAACTATCTAACAAAATTTTAAACCTTGTTAAATGACTTTCCCAGGCATCTCTTGTGAGATTTTCGAAATATTTTCTCGCCATTTATTTAAGCCTAATAGGCCTGTAGTTACCTGAACAATTTTGTTTCACCTTCTTTAATAAGAGGAGTAACATTAGCCAACTTCCAATCCAGTGCCCACGACTGAAGAACAAAAAAATCAGTTTGTGTAATATTTCATTTCTCTATATATCTATTTGTTGGTATTTTCTATATCTGCTTGTCTTTATTTGTCTATCTATGCATCTAACGTAACACACACACACATATATGCCTATATGTGCCTATCAATGTTTGTGATTACCACTTTGTCTTTCTGTCTGTGACTATCTATGCACATACGTATACCTTTCTTAAAAACAAATATCTAACTTAGACTTTTAATATTTCGTTAGCAAAACTGGTGTTAAAGGGTGATTTATAAAGTTTTTAACTTCTAATAAATAATTGTAGAGAGTACATGATATATTTTGTTGATAATGTAAAAACGTAATTCAAAGAAACACTTTCCTCTTGTGATCTTTCTCCTGCCACGACAGCTAATATCTTGTTATTATAATTACTTTTTTTTGTAAGAAACTTCCGAAAGATTTCTTTCTTGGTCAGAACGCTGACTAAATTTATTTTGATAATTTTTTGAGTTTATTCATTTGTATGCTTGTAGGGTGGAAAGTAAATCCTTCACATTCATTCTTACATTGACGGTATTAGTAGATCTTCTCCACAAAAAAAAAAATAAGGATTTACGATGGCTACATTATCAAACTGACAAATCCCTGCTTTGAACTAGGAAATCCCAAGGAGTTTGCGCAGACCCCCTATTGAGGTGAATAATCCTTCTAGTAAATGTTTACAGGGATGTATTATCGCTATCAGTTGTGCAAAAAACCTAGGGAGTACAATGGATAAGTGTAAATGTAAATTATATCTAAAAAGAACACACATAAAAACGTTTGTAAAGGTAAAGTGAAAATGGTAATTGTTCATGAAATTCTGTGTGAAAGTTATCTTTCATAAATATGATATTGAAGCCAACAAATCTAACCGAGTGCAGTTTGTTTTAAAGAAATAAATTATTTTTACCTGACATTTATTTTTCTAATAATATGGATTCTAGCAGTTCTACACGGCAATGCCGGGCTTAAAAAGTAATGTTATAAGCAGGGGCGTGAGGCGCTCCAGTCCGCTACTAACTGATAGAATATGGTGTTAGTCCTTCAGATCTATGAATATACCCAAGTAAAATAAAGAAAGTATTATTATAGCCCTTTTCTGATATCTCTCACCTTTCATCATTTTCTAACCTGTATTTTTGTATTGGCCATATTTTAATTCCTACCATTGAAAATACTCAGTTCCTCAACAAATATGTTGAAAACGATATAAAACGCATTGTTTGTATCGCACCTAACTGCTTTGGAAAATAAATGAACACATTTCTGGTTTGAAAGAAAGTTTAGTAATCGTGTTATTAATGAAATAAAGCAATTCGATTACTTTCAGTAATTTATCCGGGCTTTACTTAATCATTATTCCTTTTTTTTAATAGTTTAATCTTTGTTAGAAACATTCGATAATGTTTGTGAAATTGTCTGAAAGTATTTGAAAAATTGAGATGATTAAAATTTGTGTTTATTCATAAAACATTTTATTCATAAAATTAGCCCTCAGTGACACAGCGGTATGTCTGCGGACTTACAACGCTAGAAACCGGCTTTCGATACCCGTGGTGGGCAAAGCACAGATAGCCCTTGTGTAGCTTTGTGCATAATTAAAAACAAACAAACAAACAATCATATATTAAATAAAATTGGAAAGAACATTAACCTTTTATATTGTGTATGGTGTATCATCTCTGGGTTTATAGTTTTAATGATTTTACTTTCCTGAATATCAGTAAGCGCTATAATCCATTCAAAAGTTAATAATGATATATTATTATAATGCATGTATAATGGAGTGAGTTGTGAAGCTACGGTGTAGCGTCTCAACTGATCCCCACTTAAGTGTAGAAATATGTAACCATTAACACTAGGTAAGATGACTAGACACTTAGATGGAAATACTGTTGTTGGTACTGTCTCATATTTGCATAACCCAAACACTTTGTAATGTACATCAATGATATTTACATAAACTAATTAGCACAACACATATTAACGTGGCGTGAGTAAATTCTGTCTTGGAATACCTGGTTTCGGAATTTCTGTTAGCTTCTGGACCTTTGAATTGATGAGTAGTAGTTTCTCAAGGCAACAAAGAGTTAGTTATAAATCTCCTCGTGATATGAGTTTATATCTCGTTAACTGTCTTAGTTCTGTATATGGTTGTAGTAGGTGGTTAATTCACAACGTTAGAACTGAAGGAATCCTTCCTCATGAAGTCTGACGTATGTTTTGGATAGAACCTTTCTCTTGTGTTATGTTCGCTTTGGTAAGCATTTTCAGATACATTAACGCAGGTGCTTCTAGCTTAGGTTGGCCCTGTGGTTAGGACGATCGACTCTTAGTGGGGCGAGGAATCTAAAGTCATCAAAAACATCCTCGCCCAATCAGCTTTATGGGCGTTATAATGTGACTTTCATTCCCACTATTCATTAATAAAGAGTATCGCAAGAGTTGGTGGTGGGTGATGTTTACTAGCTGCCTTCCATATTGTCAATCACTTCAAAATTAAGGACGGCTGCGTTTTACAGTTATTAATTGAAGATCAGCAGCTTATGATAAATGGCTCTAAATCAGTTTTATCTACTTAATGGTTATAGACGTATCGCAAAAAATATATTTATGATTCATCATTTTATTTTGCGATTTGCTTGTCTGTCCAATTTTTAGCTAAGACGATTAATCAAAAGCAAATTGTTACTTATTTCATGAAGTATTAGCATAAACATTGTGTTGCTGGAATTTGTGATCAACTGTTTTTAAAATCTTGATTTTAGTGATCGACATTTCACCACTACATAGTTTCTACAGATTTGGTTTACTTGGAAAAAACCAAATCAAGGATGACTCACTTGACAATAGTGGTTTAATTTGTGATACTTGTGACGTACGATGTGACTATGGTAACTGCAGTGGTTTAAGGTGCGATCTTCATTCATTTAAAACGTGACTATAGTAAGTCATGATGTGACCGTAGTGACTTAAGTTGTGACTATCGTGAACTTAATGCGTAAATATTGTGACTTACGGGGTAATTATCGTAAAGTTTAGAAAGAAACAAACTTTTTGATAAAATTCTAATCGTAAAATAATTTATATTTAATTTAAACAGGTTAATTTCTAGAAGCCCACCAGTGGCAGAGCAGCATGTCTGCGGACATATAACGCTAGAAACCGAGTTTCTATACACATAGTGGACAGAGCACAGGTAGCCCATTGTGTAGCTTTGTGCTTAACCTCAAACAAATAAAAAAAATCTATAAGTTTAATTTCTTATCTTAGGACATAACCAACCAAACAAGACTTATCATCTTTTTGATATAAGGCATGTTTTTTCATGTATCATATTAAGTATTCAATACTAAGCCCAATTAATTTTATATTCTCCTGCCGTTTAATAGAGTATAAGAAAACAAAAAAATGACACCATGAAATTGTAAACGAATCGGGAAGTCTACAGTTCTTTGTATTGAACGACTGTTCTAAAACTACTATTTTAGTTTACGTAATAAACCTTTTATTGGTCGATTAGTTTACATAGCTAAATTGTGTAAAGCTAAAAACGTAAAATGAAAAATAAATGTTAAAGATAGCAAGAACTCTCTACAGAAAGCATATTCTATAGATTGTTTGTTTCAAATAACCACGAGAAATGTGTATGCCGAACTGACAAAATAATAATTTATAACATATTCTTATTTATCAAAGATTTATTTCTTTTGTGAATGAAATAAAAAAATTGTTGGTGAAACATTGTCTTTTAAAACGTCTACGGTGGGTACTGTGTTATCATTTGAAAGTTTTAGTAATGACAGTGAGCAATCCTCAAAGAAATAAAAAAATTGTTGGTGAAACATTGTCTTTTAAAACGTCTACGGTGTGAACTGTGTTATCATTTGAAAGTTTTAGTAATGACAGTGAGCAATCCTCAAAGCATTTTCTACTGCATTTTTGAGTAGGAAAAAGTAAACAAATGTTTTCTTTGAAAATTATGGCAAAATTTAGTTTCTAAGGAACTAGGAAAATAAACGGTATTATTTAAAAACAGTTAAACTTAATTCCCTTTAAAAAAAAGACAGAGATACACAGATAAGTATCGTATATTCAAAATATATAACGAAAAACTAAGTAACAGATATAAATATACCTAATATATTTAATTATAAATTAACCAAATTTGTAGAGATTGAAACTATCCCATTTCTCAATATAAAAACACCTGAATGTGTGAAACTTCATGATCCAAGTTTTAAAGTCATTATTAAGATAAATCAATAGGCAACATTGAATGATGCAATTAAGTGCCATAAAAATTGTCTAATGATATGTTTTATTTATTTCTTTCTTAGAACGTGACAAGAATATCCAAGAGTTCCTGGAGTGATAACCAAAATGTTGACCCAATACACAGAAAGAAGTCAAAGAAGGAAGCTTGTAGCACCAATCACCATTTCTTTACTAGACTCACATTTTTTGATGGTAGGCTCTCAACTTACAATCGCTTCTGCTCTCAGGTTCTGCGTTTACTCAGGTCTTACTTTGGACTTAATGCGTTTTCAAATCTAGAAAATGTCATACCTTTCTCTAACTTACTGAAACTCCTCACAGTCTCGCTCTTCCACTTCCACTCAAAATGCATCTGAGGCCGACATCTTATAAGTTAAAAAGCAGCGTAACACACAAATTCAATACCTTTTTACATCTGAATATGACTAAATGCATCATCTGAGTATACATATCTATCAGTGAAAAAGCCATCCTGTATAAGTAAGACTTCGATTTTTTCCATTTTTTTTTGCTCGGTTCTTGATATTTCAAATAGAAAGTACTTATTCATGTCAAATGAACTTTCATCTTTTAACTCGATCGTATTTACTTGATCATATTTACTTTTATCGAAATTTAGAACCAACATTTAGAACCTCTACACAGTAAAAAAATTTCACTCAAAATAGTAAACAGGACACGTAACAAATATGAAAAGTAACATGTAGCAATCTTTTTTTTTCCAATTACTAGATAATATAAATTTATTTAGTAATTTTCATATCTTTTCTCCTTATTCAAGTATGCACTTTTGTAAACTTTGAAAATTGAAAATAAGAAATTTCAAAAGGGCCAGTATCGAACTTAAGACATCAAGGTTAATTGAATATGTTGTCATCTGTTAAAAGATATGCAATTTACGCAATATTAAACAAAACTCTGCAAATTCTACTCTGTATAAAGCAATACAAACATGAGCGTCCTCTGATAAAGTTCTCACGTGTGTTATAAGAACAGCTCCCCAACATATTTGTGTGGGTTCTTTAACCTTTATACATTTTCTTTATTTTGGGTCATTTTGTTCCTTAAATAAATTCAACAGTCTTCAAACATGTTAAACTTTTAAAGTATTTGTAAAAGTATTTAAAAGCTGCTGGGTTTTTTTCTTCTCATCGTTGCTTCACCAAAATAGGTTTTTAAGTAATGAAATATAAAAGTTATATACATGTATCTGTATAGAGGGTATAGTATAAAATAACGAACTGTAAATATGATATCAAAAAATTCGTTCTAGAACTTTTAGAAAGAAAGAAGAAAATTATTATGAGTCAAAATGATTACACCAGGAACATGGATGATACTTTCCATGTATTTATCTTATTTAACACATGTCAGTACAACAATTAGTAACACACGAACATGATTACACCAGGAACATGGATGATACTTTCCATGTATTTATCTTATTTAACACATGTCAACACAACAACTAGTAACATACGAACATGATTACACCAGGAACATGGATGATACTTTCCATGTATTTATCTTATTTAACACAT
>NW_013665661.1:523363-525623 GCF_000517525.1 Limulus polyphemus
TTAGTTCTGTATATGGTTGTAGTAGGTGGTTACTTCGCAACGTTAGAACTGAATGAATCCTTCCTCATGAAGTCTGACGTATGTTCTGGATACATTTCTCTTGTATTATGTTCGCTTCGGTAAGCCTTTTCAGATACATTAACGGTGGTGATTTTGGCTTATATTTATATAAAATCTGTAATTAAAACAGAACCTATTTGGTTCTAGAGTGAGAATGTCATAATCTAGAAGTACATTTTAAAATAACAGCTTTTGTTTTACAATTGTTAACTGAAGATCACCAATTTATAAAAAATAGCTTTACGTACTGAATGATAAGAGTTGCAACGGAAAAAATTATATTTAAGGATTCATCATATACATTGTAAAGTGATACTATCCAGTTATTGGCTAAAACGTTCCATCAAAGGTACATTTTTACTTATTTCATACACATATAGGCATAAACATTGTATTGCTGAAAGATGTTATCGCCTGTCTCTAAAAGTTTGATTTCATTGGCCGAAATTTTATTCTTATTTTATTTAGATCACTACAGAACAAAAAATGTTCCTTATCAAGAAAAGGAAAATAAAGACATTAATGTGAGCCTTGAGATTTAAGATGTGATGTCTGTGACTCAAGGTTTATTCATAGTGACTTAAGATACGACTACCACGACTCATGACGTAACTATAGTGACTTGAGGTGTGACTATCGTAACTATAGTGATGTAAGGTGTGACTAGCGTAAATGTCTAGCAAGGTACAGTTATAAACTTTTAAAGAAAATCACTTTATATACAAGTAAACAACTAGGAGTAGCTTATCGGTTAGCGTGCCGGACTGTGAATCTGATGGTTCATGGTTCACGTTCCATTGCCGAAACAACACGCTACCAGCTTTGGCGCCATGGGCAGTGTAATGGTTTTAATCTACGGTAATATAATTTATTAATACATTTTCTTATATGAAAATCAACGCTGAATAGACTTTTAATACATACAATTAAATGTATTTTTAAATGTATGGCACTTATCTAATCAACACCAAGACCAATCAATTTTTAAAGACTCTTGACAATTGGTTGTCTACGAATTAAAAAAATACCACCGATTTGCTGTAAACTAGTCAGGAACTTTTCAGTTCTCTGTAGTGGGTGATTGTTCTGAATCACCAACTCATCTTACGTAATAAACCTGTTATTGATCAATCGGTTGTTTGTTGTTAGGTTTCTTGCTCTGAATTGTCTAAAGCTTAAGACAAAAGTAAATGTTAAAGATAGCTGAGAAATTATTTTCTATAGATCGTACGTGTGTTGCATAGTAATTTGTTTCGAGTAACCAAAAGAAATATCTACCAAAATTGTTAATAATTATTAATAATAATAAACATAATTTATAACGTATATCTTAGTCCTTTAAGGGAAACAATGCCTCTGTAGCAACGAACAATATCAAAGAAGTTTATGGAAATGTTTTGAACGTTCGTAAGTGTCAACGCTGGTTCAGCTAATTTCGTTGAGGTGACTTTAGCCTTAAAAACTGTGATGGCAGGGACCGACATGGTGGAATTGATATTGATGCTCTGAAGACGTTTGTTGAGTCTAGCCCAAGGCAACACACTTGTGGAATGGCTCTGTAAGTGCATGTATCTCATGAAATAACAAGTAAACATCTAAGAAATATGGGAAAACTCCATAAAGAAGGTGTTTGGGTGCCTCACGAACTCTCCGATGATCATCGTTTCCAACGTGTGAATGTTGTTTCTTCTCTTCTGGCGTGTGAACCATTTTTGGACAGAATTGTCACTGGTGATGAAAAATGGATTCTCTGTGCAAATATTAAAAGCCAAAAACAATTACTCAGTCCTAGACAAAAACCACTTCCGACCCCAAAATCTGGACTCCATCCGCAGAAAGTGATGCTTTGTATTTGGTGGGACATCAAAGGAGTAATTCATTTCGAACTCCTCAATCTACAGCGAACTGTCAATTCAGGGATCTATAGTCAGCAATTGGAACGTTTAAATCAAGCCCTTCATCAGAAACGCCCTTCACTCGTCGATCGGAAAGGTCTTTTTCTTCTCCATGACAATGCACGACCACGTGTGGCACGTTTGACACAACACAAGATTATGGAGTTGGGTGGGGAAGTTTTCCCTCACTCACCATATTCTCCAGATATGTCACCATCCGATTACCATATTTTTCGTTCGCTGCAACATCATCTTAATGGGAAAATGTATGCAAATGTAGAAGGCGTTAAAGAGGATATCGACGT
>NW_013665661.1:525766-528552 GCF_000517525.1 Limulus polyphemus
AAAGTATAATCGATAAGAATGGAAGCTATTTCATTTAATAAATGTTTTATTTTGATATATATAAGTTGCTCAGGTTTTTCATCTAAAGAAAAGGGACATTAATTTCTTGTCGACCTAATACTTAATATGTTTATAACTCTAAAGAAGTTCATACCTTTCTCTAACTCACTGTGACCACTCACAGTGTCGTTTTCCACTTAGACACCAAATACAACTGAAGACAACATTTTAAGAGTTAGAAAACAACTTATGGAGAAATTCTAGAACTTGTAACACCTGACACATTGGATTTCAGTGTTTTCATTTTGTCTTTGTTCGGTACTTGATAACTCAGAAGATACTCACTCATGTCAACTGAACGTTCTTCTTAACTTCACCATATTTACATCTATGTAAAGCTGAAACCAAAATTAAGATATTCCACGCAGTAAAGATAATATCCTGTTAAAACATTTTATAGCTACCAAGAACAGCTAAGAGAATTGAGAGCTTCCCCGAAACAGTAATTTTTTCAAAGTTTGTTAATCTCAATTACAATATGATACAAAGCTATTTAGCAAATTTCACACATTTTCAAGTACGTGTTGTAAGCTTTGAAAATTTAAAACAAGAAATTCCAAAAGTAACGATGTCGAACTGAAAGCATCATTTTAATTGAGTGTATTGTCATCTGATAAAGCGTGTACAATTAGACAGTATTAAACGCAGTTTTGTCTTATAAGAAACATATGTTTTGATGGAGATTTTTATTTCACTGAAATGTGTACAATATGTATTTTAATCTTCTAATCACATCTAGTATTACTGACGAGTTCTATGATACTTTGAATTTTGGTGTTCATTTCTCAAGAGCTAAATATAGTTTACTATTCAAAAGTCTCTTTTATATATTTGTATAAGAAATACCACCTGTATGTTTCTTATTGCTTCACTTTAGTATGTCACCTATACATACTGTACTATTATATTTTCAACTTTTTCAGATACAAACATGTCAGTGGGATAAATGGAACAGTAAAAGCTCTGAGACTAATATAAAAGATCCATGTGGGTTTGCGGATAAAACTACTGTCAAGAGTAGAAGAAAACCTGCATGACAAATAAATCCACTGTTCCTGAATTATACCACTAGGACAGTCAGCATGCAGAAGAGCGAGTTGAAGACCCCATTTTATTATTGCATCAGAAATATTATTAAAGAATAGGAAAACTATGGAGGATTCTACATGTGAACTTAGAAACCCAACGATACATCTGGTCTTTATTTAAACAGTGAACTCCAAAGACTTATGATTATGTCATTATGTAGGTTTTATAGATTAATCTAACCTAATAGACTCCTGATACAATAAGGTTAGGGACGTGAAGACACTATTTAAAGAATGTTTAGAAAAACAGAATTGGGTTAGTTTTTCTTCAACATCATTTTGATTTTGATATGATCATGCATATTTCAGAGGTGATCAAAATACAGTGGTTTAGTTCGTTGCATTAAAATGATTTTGGAGCCTCACCACGTCGTTGCATGTTGTGTCGCAACATCCAGGCAAGCATAACCTGACGACCCTCTATCTTGATAATAGCCTGAAACTTATTTTCAATTTCAAAAAAGATCCATTGTAAGGTTGTCGTGTTCAAAACACATCACTTTCCCTGCACGCTTTCAATAATCCATATAGTTTACGAGGTCGACGGTTACCCGGAGTCCCTTTCAACTATCCGATTGCACAGAAATCCACAGGGCGTGTATCCGGTGACCTTACAGACTCGTCTTATACAATAGCACGAATATCAGTCTAATTCTACAGCTGCTTGAGATATGAGACAGTTAAATGGATTTGTCGTGAAAGCTATTTTTGTACACCTGAAATGAGTCTCTTTACCAGACGGAGATTCTTCTTCATTGTTTTAGGTACTGTTGTCTGGGACTCATTGTCGATTTTTGCCATTGACCTTTCTGTTTGTGGATTTTCATCTGTTATAAGACCCCGAACTTTGTTTAGCACGAATGGGGTTCGACTATTGCAGGTTCCTTTCTGGATGGTCTTGGTGCCCGACGTTGATCCATATTCCTTTGTTTTCCAAAACCATTAAATATAAGAGATATCCCCCGTTTTATGAATTCTAAATTCCCGATCTGAACACATTTTTATAATCTGAATGTAAGAAAATCTTCCATCAGAAAGGGCTGTTACGTACCTTTCCCAAAATCGATCAATTTTCGGTATCACACTACCTACAAAATGCAAAACAATGTAATAATGTAGTCTGATACATACCGTTTCACTGCGATTTTATATCGGCTGTAGTTGTTACGTGACCTGCTGATTTGCATATTCAAAATCGTTATAATAGAACATATTTAATCCTCTGTAGATGAATGACTTTTAACAACTGTACTAAACAAGAGAAGCACGAAATAAGTCATTATTCTAATTATTTTTAAAACATTGATTTATTATCCCAACATATGCAATTATTCTTCAGTGGGGTCTTAATCTTAGTTGTCTCTGCTCATCAGAAATGAATTCTTATATTTGGAAAAGTCACTATTTATTTGTAGAATGATGTGCAAAAATGAACAAAAACGCTTAAAATGTACAGAACTGAACTTTAACAGTGACGCTTCAGAACAGAAAATATGTCTACTTTTTACTTAAATATTTTTTATTACTACGTTTATTAACTCTCCCAACGCGAGGTCGGTCACGTGACCTTCTGTACTCGTTTAAAGTTGATATAAATTTAATACTTATAACTCTCTATATATTGGGTATATCTTCACG
>NW_013665661.1:529507-534962 GCF_000517525.1 Limulus polyphemus
AATAAAATCAAATCAATTTTTGTCCATGAATAAATTGAGTATTTGTTTTGAATAGTCCGTGTGCAAAGTAATTTTCATGTTCAAATTAAAAATATTTTTCATCATCTCAAAAATCTCAAATTTCCTTTATGTAATCCTTAAAACCTCCTAAATGCATTTCAAACGTTTTTTTTTCTTCACTAAATTCTTATAGTTTATATGTTATTTTCTTTAAGAGATGAATTCATAAACTTGAATTAAATACGAAAGAAAAGTCACGACAGTATTCAGAATGTTTAACTAATCAATATCGTAGACTCAACAAAACAAATATTAGTAAGATGTGTTCAAAAAATAAAAACAGTTAAAATCTCTTCAATTTGTTGCTATTGACTGAAGTTCAAAACTTATGATTATCAATATGTGTATCACGGAACAAAACTTCCCAGGCATACCTGGTGTTTAAACAGATAGACAGACTGATGAATGGATAAATACACTTACAACAGACCAACTTTGCTTTTGCAGCCTTTTTGTTCATACATCGAATTCCAAAGGATTACTCACACTTTATATGAATGACATGACTATGATAATGCATTACGGTGTGCAGCAGGTACACTAATTACTGGAAGAATGTGTTAACAGGTTCTCCAAGGAATGATGTTTATTGAACAATGTGAAGCGAAAGGACACACTGTTTCGAAAGACAGCAGTGGATCTAAATCATACCAAAGATAGTTCGTAGCAGCGCCCTCTTTCACAAAGATTAGTCTATTGTTGTGAAAGAATCTCGTCAACCCACAAGTCATTAGGATGAAGCTTAGCTGGTACCGAAAAAAATCCAAAAGGAAGTTTTGAAGTAATCCATAACTCGAATTGAACAGCTGTTTTCTTTAGGCCGAAAAAACTACAGCGACGCCATTTCGTTGGGTTACTTACCTGACAGGTCTACGATGCAACTCCAATGTAAAAGTTTCTACTTACCTGACAGGTCTACGATGCAACTCCAATGTAAATGTTTTTAAGTTGTGGTCTACTTAACGTGGTCTTGGAAGTCAACAATGCAGTAAAGTCTATAGGAAATGCAAAGCTGTGTGGTCTAATTTCTAGGAACTTCTAAGTGAAAACAAAGTATGATATGTTACCATACTACATCTGCCATGATTCAGCGCCAGCACAACCCTTTGTCCAATACCACGGCTCATCAGACTGGCTGGGTTACGGCAAACTTAGTAGCGGTTGATGCAACCCCTATATCATCAATTGCCTGAACAACAACTGTAATAGTGTGAATCAGATCAAGTGCAATAAAGTGCAGTTATATTTACTCAGTTACAAATCAGAATCAGGGTAAGAATTGATAACATAATATTATTTATTTACTCATAACACCAATTATTTATAATTATTATTATTCTATTTGTATTAACTTTAATATCATTAACAAGAACTAGAAACGCAGCAACCACAGCGTCAATGGGAGAAGCTATATTAGTATTTCTAAGAACTTACGAGTGAAAGCAGAACAGAATATGTAACAGCATGTCAACCACACCGCATCTGCCATGTCCAGCACCGACAAGACCCCTCTTCTAACACCATGACTCATCATGTCGGCTGGAATACAATAGACATAGCTTGCAGAAGCATGTTACAAAGAAAATTGTGGTGTCAGAAAATAATGTATACCCATGACCATCAGACAGAGCATATATATAATCAGAGAAAATAGTTCGAAGGGCAGCTCAAAACTTTGAAGGTCGTTTTTATAAAGTGCCATTTACCTTGGGTATTACCACAGTTCATATGAGTTTTAGCTTGATTTACAGTGTTAACTCATTTTTATCGACAAGCAACAAGTGTCAAGAAAAAGATTGAAAAGAGTGTAAAAGTTCATCAAAACGGTGAGAACTTCATAGCTTGATCTTGACAAACAGCATAATTTTATAACGGTGAGAACTTCATAGTCTGATCATGACAAACAGCATAATTTTATAACGGTGAGAACTACATAGCCTGATCTTGACAAACAGCATAATTTTATAACGGTGAGAACTTCATAGCTTGATCTTGACAAACAGCATAATTTTATAACGGTGAGAACTTCATAGTCTGATCATGACAAACAGCATAATTTTATAACGGTGAGAACTTCATAGTCTGATCTTGACAAACAGCATAATTTTATAACGTTGAAAACTTCATAGTCTGATCTTGACAAACAGCATAATTGTATAGTGTATAGTGGTAAGAACTTCATAGTCTGATCTTGACAAACAGCATAATTGTATAGTGGTGAGAACTTCATAGCCTGATCTTGACAAACAGCATAATTTTTATAAAAATAAATTTTAATATAAATAAAAAATATCGTTATAAATTTTGTATCGTCTCTAATAACTCAAAAATGGTTCATGAAAGGTGAAAGCTGATGATAATATAGATAAAATAATTCCAAGTTTTAAGCAAAAGAAAAAAATACAACAAAAATTAATAATGTCCATAAGAGAAACCACATTAGTAATGAAGACGGGGGCTGTATAACGTGTAAGGGAAGGAATGAAAATTTGTGGGTTCATATAAAAGCATGTGATGATTAAGATAGAGAATTATGGGTTCATCAGGAAGTAAATCTTGAGGAAGATCGAGAATGATGGGGCTCAAAGAAAGTGAGAGGTGAGAAAGATGGGGAGACATGGAAGATGATAAGAAAGTAAAATATGAGAATATTTGAAAATTATTGTGATTCATAAGAAAGTAAGTGATGAATGAAATGGGAGAATCATGAAATGCATAAGAAAGTGATAAGAAAAGTAGAGGTTTATGGTGGATTTGTAAAAAAGAAGATTTTGAGGGTAATTGTGATTTATAGAACCTTATAATATAGTAAGAAGAGAGTAGCATTGCAGATTAGGGGGGGGTTATAATAAAGTTGGTTAGTGGAGAAGATTTGTGTTCACAATAAAGACGTGAAGGATATGGAGACGTGCAAATATTACAAGTAACAAAGGTAAGGAAATATCCAACTCCATAATAAAAAAGGGTAAATGATATTAAAAAATGTGCTGATTAGCAACACCCGTTGAAAAGCATGCAACATGCAGAAAGTAGTCGGTGATGGGAAAATATGACAAAACTATACTGTTTTCTTGACAAAAACAAGTTCAAATGAAATTAGTTTTCAAAGTTAAATGTCTAATTATATTTATTACATTTCTTGCAAATTTTTCAACTTTCGTGGAGAAGAATGTTTTACCTTTTCGAAATTGTGTCTTTCAATTTTGTATTATCTAAAAACCTCACTAAACGATTACTTCCTCGGCATGGTTGCAAAGAAGATATATATATATTCGTAGGGAATTTAACTGCTACATATAAGAAATTCCAACATGAACTAATTATATAGGTGCCAAACATTCTGCTCGTGACGTCTTCGCTGCATATTAGGCAACCACTTTATTAGCATATGCAAATCAGCCAATGTTCGCCATTAGCAGAAAAATAAAACAATATGGTAGTCGTGCAGTGCTATCAAAATAAAAGTGATATTAAGAAAATTACAAGTCTTGGGTGATGCATTTAGTTGTTAAACCAAGACGATATCTTAGATAAACGTTTGTTTTTCTAAATAAGAGATTGTGTCAGACTTGAAAAACAACAACAGCGTATTATTAAGTTAGAAATAAAACACCTCTATATATCTATTTACAGATTTCGCTTTTTACTTATGTTTGTGGCCTGGCATGGCCAGGTGGTTAGGGTGCTCGACTCACAGTCTGAGGGTCGAATCCTCTTCACACCAAACATGCTCGCCCTTTCAGCCTTGGGGGCGTTATAATGTGACAGTCAATCCCACTATTCGTTGCTAAAAGAGTAGCCCAAGAGTTGGCGGTGGATGGTGATAACTAGTTGCCTTCCCTCTAGTCTTACGCTGCTAAATTAGTGATGGCTAGCGCAGATAGCTCTCGTGTAGCTTTGCGCAAAATTCAATAATAAACAAACAAACTTATGTTTGTATTTCATTTCGTCTAGCGCTACAAGAAATGAGAACTCCCCATCACAGCTATACGAAGTTCATTCTACACGAATTCTGCCACTAGAAGCAAAGGGCTAAAACCTAATAACAAACTTTTGTGAATGACGCTACTACGTTTTGTGGTTAGTAAATAGAGCCCATCTTTGATTCACTGAAGTTTACATTTAATATGATGTACAGCCCCTTCAAACACACACATATACAATGTCTCAGCGGCAAGTCTGAAGGCTTATATACAATATTAAAATCCGGATTTCTATACTCAGGATGGACACAACACAGAAGTCCATTGTGTAGCTTTATGCTTAACAACAAAATAAACAAACAAACAAATCCCATTACATGAGAAACCTGCATCAACAATAAAGTCCGACAAAAACGTATATTATTCGTGACATGTTGAATAATCCTTACGAACTCTTGGTAGTAGCAAATCGCCTGTTTTCAGTCGCAGTCATTCAAGCATGAATAGTCATCCCCGATGTTGCAACAAACTTCCACTAAGAACGTGCATTGTATTTTTCTACGATTTTCTAGAGTTTTGTTTTACTCTTATCAGTACTTTAGGGTTAGGAAGCCTGCGCACTTGTGATTTATACTTCTTTTTCAAGGCAAGACCTTTGTGAATTATCTGGTGATCAGTTGGTTAGTATATAACTCGTTATCAATCGCATTCTAGTTGTCTTTGGAGGGGAAGATGAACCTGGTTTATAAACTCCATGTGACAAGAGATTGTTTTAGGTGATTTTACATTTTCATATGATGGGCTATATTTTCTTGTCGATGCTTATTCATAATATTATAGATACCGTCGTTTACACTGATAGGCACCAGGCTATTTCTTTATTTCCTCATTCTTATCCGTAGTGGTATTGCACTGTCAAATGATCGAAAATTTGATGCGAACAAAATGTGTACGTGCTCGAGATGTTACCCGTAGCTCCACGACTCACATCTGCAATTACATGTCATTTCAGTAGCATTATGCAAATTGTTCGATAAAGTGCGATTATTTATCCGTATTATTCATTTATGAGATCAAACAATATTCAGAAACAAGGTAGTACATTGGACGTTCATGAATAAAGAATATGATACGTTTCAGTTATACTAAAAACTTGTTGTTGTATAGGATCTGTAACGAATTTATTATTATATATTTATTTTAATGTCAACGTCTGTTTAGATTATGTTTATATTTAAAAACATGCATAGCTTATAGTGTTAGATATGTTTTGCGAAACTCCCGCCTGTTTTCCAAAGTTGTAGAAGATTCTCGAGAGTAACAATCAACAATATATGTATGTACGTAAACGCTTAAATTTGTATTGTTACGTAATATGAATTTTCTAGAAAGCCTCCACACGCCTATAAATATAACCAACGCGACACGCCAAAAAAGAGTATCTATTATTAGTTTGCTATAATCAGTGTGCT
>NW_013665661.1:535345-536915 GCF_000517525.1 Limulus polyphemus
TTTTAGGCTATTTGAATTTCTAATACGTAACAGATCATTTGTTGCTGTTTTACAATAAGTGTCCACAGAGACTCAGCCGTAAGTCTGAAGGCTCAAATGCTAAAATCCGGGTTTCGAGACCTCTGGCGGGTACAGAAACAGATAACCTATTGTGTAGCTTTGCGATTATGAAACAAACAAAACCTTACAGCAAGTAATTCTGTCAAACTTGAAAAGACATTATATTTGAAATAAAACATCTTTTTATTTATTTCTTACCCTCTGAAATAGCCGATCGTGGTCTAGTTTGTTAGCATGTTTAGAATGTGAATCCTAGGGTTACTGATTCGCGTCTCGTTGCTGCAAATCGTGCCCCACACTTTTGGGTTGTGGGTACCGTATAAAGGTGACGATTAGAAACAACTATTCAATCAGACAAGAGTAACGCAAAAGTTGGCGGTGGGTACTATTGAATATCTGCCTTCCCTCTAGTCTATCCGTTTAAAATTAGAGACAGCTATGCGCAGATAGCTCTTGTGTGGTTGGCTTTATGCGAAAATTCTAAGCAAAGAAACAAACACTGCAGTACAAGAAGCAATAAATTGACTATTGCAGGTTTATTGTACACAAATTCTGTAATAAGAAACAGAAACAAAATGACAAATCATAAATGGCATTGTTTGAGACATTTGGGTTTTATTAATTACTTCCCAGCGCGAGATGTACAACACTACAAGAGAAAAACGACGATTAACAGAGATGTACAGGTTTAATTTCTTATATCTGCATTATTAGTGTTAAGCAAAATATCAGTAGAACATTCTTAGATACAGTCATGAAGATGAGTCGCACGGCTGCACAATTATGAACTTTATAGAGTGTCATTTTCTTCAATATGTAAACGTTTGTTCCGCCTTTGTTTTACACTTGTACCTACAGTATGTTCCACTGTAAAAATAAAGTAGTATGAATGTTAGTGCTTTTATCAGCACTGCAACTAAAAAGTAAGGAACGTTTTATTCTTGCTCGTCTTAAGAGCCTAAATCAAGTTTTTATATCAGCCATAAGACAGTTATTGTTTTAATAAAGAGAACCAGGACTTTTTTTTATCAAAATTTACTTAATTTGAAGAAATCATGCATGTTATCCAACAAAGTCTACAGACTATACTTTAAACTTTGACATTTACATCCAAAACTAGACATCAGGAGAATCAATTTTATTATCTTATCATGCGACAACTTAGTTCAAAGAAGTAACAAGGTCTTAAGTTAATATTTTAGACCATCTTTTCGTTTAAAAGAGAAGTTCGCACTGAGCATGTGCAATAGTTGATCATGCTGCTTCCGTTGAACGTATAAATTAAACATCAGTTTGTCTCTTAGTAATTGTATTTCAGAGTGAAATAACACAGGCATGCGATGGTTTTAGTGTCTTGAGATTTTTACATATTTTACGGTATTTTCTGTACGCTAAATCCGAAAATGATATACATTTTTCTCCACTACGTATAGGTTTTTCACAAAACGTCATAACGCAATACATAAAAGTAAAAACCACAACACGTAGTTTTAGTAGACTAAAAGACGTA
>NW_013665661.1:536968-542140 GCF_000517525.1 Limulus polyphemus
TAAGAAATCCTTACGTGATAGAAAAAAATGAATGTTATTTTCGAAATATGCGTAGCTGAATTATCAAAAATCCGTTATTAAAACCGAAAAAAAAATGTTATGAAGTTTAAATTCCCAAACGTGTGTAACTTGCAAAAGATTTGTGTTTTTTATTCCACAACGATACAAGTGTTTCAGATGTCTGAGCCTAATGTATACCGAGCGGTCTTTATAGAATTTAGATACAATGTTTTTGAATATAAGTTCTTTTAAGACATAGTCGTTAATACCAAATTATACAAAAGCCTGATTCTTACGTTCTTGTAGGTGAATAATAGCTCTCTCACATCTCTCTCTCTCTTTTCAAATCATTAACATTAATTCATATGTGGTTGTAATGCTCATAACGTGATTATGTAATTCTGATGTATGAACAATAGCCTATCATAGAAGATTATGTAATTCTGATGTATCAACAATAGCCTATCATAGAAGATTCTGTAATTCTGATGTATCAACAATAGCCTATCATAGAAGATTCTGTAATTCTGATGTATCAACAATAGCCTATCATAGAAGATTCTGTAATTCTGATGTATCAACAATAGCCTATCATAGAAGATTCTGTAATTCTGATGTATCAACAATAGCCTATCATAGAAGATTCTGCGATTCTGATGCCAGAGAAGTAGACGATACGATGAACTGGAATAATACTAAAATAATAGGATATGGACCACACATGAGAAGAAAAGATAAAAAACATATACATCTACCTAACTGATAACGCACTCAGTCAACCTAGCGGAAAGGTTATCAAAACCTGGATATGTACTTCTCTTGAAAGTATTAAAACTCTAAGGGAGAGGGGGGGGGCGATTCTTTAGGCAAAACAAAAAATATATTCAATGAATTAAGTGTTATAAGAGAAAACCAGGTTTATAGTTTTAATGAGCCTTTGAGCTATTTCCATATTTACAGCTGATGAAAAGTAAATTATATGTCTCAATTATTTGGAATTTATTTTTGCTTCTAAATCAAAAATTTAAAGAAATTAGCTTCTGACAATGAATAATTAGTGAATTAAAGCTTTTAAAATCACAAACACGGGTTTTTAAGTTGCTTTTTCATTTAAAAATGGTATCCAATGGTCATAATGCTTTATATAAACCGGATATGTAGTAGATAGTAGGAACAATTCACCGATAAATATAAGATATAGGATTTCTATAGGCTTAACTACATACATCAGTTGAGTGAAGAAATTAATGTTGTGTGTGTGTGCACACATATATTTAAATTATTTTTTAATTTACTTTTAAATTAACCCAATACCAGCAATATTCGAGAAATTATTTTAACATGGAACATAAACGTTAATAACTTACGGAAGTGACGAAATTCTGAGTACGTTAACTTTTCTTATTTTATTTACATCAACAGAAGAGGTGGACGAGTGGGTCTTATCTCTATGAGCATGCGTTATAATATTTATAACTAATGTAATAATATGTAAAATGTTTCTGGCTAACTTATCTAATTCTGGCCAGATTCATTGAAATATTCCCCTTTTAAGCCAAACTTTTATCTATTATTCTTTCAGAAAAAGTCTCTTGCAGTAATAAATTTTCCAGAGACTGTTAGGTAAAAATTGGACTAATCATCTTGTGCAATAATTAAATTTATCTCTGGATACTCGGCTTTGTAGATAAGATGATGTCGTTTGAAAATAATTTGTATAATTCATTAGTAATGCCGTTTCTAAAATCCAAAATGAGTAATTGGACTAGCTAATAACATTAGCATGTTTTTTATAGTACTTGTTCAGCTATCAGCATTTTATGAGATTCTTTCACATACAGCAATGATAACGTGTTTTAAAATACAACTTTGATTTGCCTAACTACTGCATATGGCATCAGTAAGCTGGAGATGTTTCGTGGTTCAGTTATAATTAAAAAACGTTTAATTAAAAAAACAAAACTGGTGCTTTCCGCTAGAAAGCGACAAAAATATTTATAGTTTTCAATACGTACACGTTTACTTTGTTAAGGCCTACTTTTGACGTACTTTTCAAACTTTTTTTGCACTTTTGTATGGTTCCATCAGATGACAGCATTTTTTTGTGTATAAAAGGATCTTTACCGATTGTGCAAGTTTCTCTTTTGGGTAATTCGTATATGGATAAGGAACAGCTTCCTGGTTGTGCAATTCGTAAAGGCCTTTTTTCTGGCACATCTTAAATTTCTGAGGAAAAGCTGAAATGTCTCTGTTTGTGACCTTCAAGGTTTGTACAATATAATTTAGAGGGCGCCACTAGTTAGCATGTTTAAAATGTTTCTTGTATAGCGACGTGTTTGTCCACAATCGGCAATGATAAAAATATATTTTTGTTTTATGGAGCAGAAATTAGCATTTTTCAGATATTCCCAGTCGTATGATGCTTTCAGTACAGCAAAGTCAGTTTATATTAGGAAAGTTTTATAGGTAGTGAAACGGTTATTTCAATGGACCATCCTTCTAATAAACATCTTGAGGAATTTTCGTATATATGATATTCATTTCAGACAGAAATGTGAAAATTTCTCTATTCATTGTTCCAAATCCTTACATAGTCCGTTCTGCAGAACAATTTTAACTTAAATTAAGGTAACAGTTTTTTACCATAATCTTAATGGTAGTAGGTTAAAAATACAACACTCATATACTTAGTTTTATTTTTTACCTTACCACTTCAGTCTGTTTTTAACATATATAACATAAGAATAATTTATATTCTAGTTTTAGAAATAGAAGATAAATGAGAAATGAGATTCATTTGACATTAAAAGTAAGGGTTTACTATTGCGTATACTGTTGTGCAAGTAAATTATTATATTCATACACAAATTTAATATGCAATTCTGTGTGTCACGTGGTAGTACTTTCATTTGCTGGATGGAATAACTACGGTCGTAAAAATTTTATATTTTAAACTTTACTACGAATACGTGGTAATAAAATTCGTAATAAGTTTTCTAGTCTCACATCACGAATAGTATTTACCTGTTATCTGTGCAGCTCGGATATAACCATATTGACGAGAATTGCCAACGAAACATTTCTTTAAATTACGACTAGAACTTGGGGCATTATAACAATCTGTTTCTTTTTTTGTATACAGTTTAACGTTAATGATATCACAGGCTATTGATTCGCATAGTACTTAAAACACTCGCATAGATTAATGTATTTTGAGATCGATTTTAGTCTAGATGACTTAGCTGACCGAATAGTTAGTGTTCAATTGTTTTCATAAGGTAAAATGTAGTCTTGATAATACTATTAGTTGACGTTAGTCCGGTGACCTACTTCAGGGATAATCCAAATTTTATATATTATATATATTTGTTGATACATGCTTAGGCTTACTTTCTACTGATAAGAATGTCGGAGTTTGTTCTTCGTTTGGAACCAACTACAATAATGAAAGCGGATAGGATAATTGGTTTGCAAAATGTCATATTAGAAATTAAAAGAGAATAATCGCTGATAGGCTGTAGGTCAGATTTTTATTCGATTTATGTTTTCGAGTGTTGTGGTAGCTCGGTGGCAATTTCAATACACGTTAATGTGGGGGAAGTAGTTTAAGAACCAAGCTTTATATTGCCCCCCAGTGGCACAGCGGTATGTCTGCGGACTTACAACGCTAGAAACCGGGTTTCGATACCCTTGGTGGGCAGAGCACAGATAGCCCTTGTGTAGCTTTGTGCATAATTTAAAACAAACAAACAAACAAGCTTTATATTTGCACAGAGACAAGCAGATGAACAAAATTTTCTTTTACACCAAGACTTTTTCTCTCGTAATGCATGACACTACTGAGTAACTACTACAGTATATAAAAATCAGTAGTGAAATATAAAAACTTTTCATTTTCTTTGAGTGTTATCTGTTGAATCATACAACCAGTCTTTAGTTTCATCTTTAGTTATACTAGGGTGATTCGTAATTCGGAGCATCGCGAAAACTGGAGGATGTACATGGAGGATGATATGGAAAGAGAAAATGTCTATGACAGAGACACTCTACCGTGACGCACCGTATGGTCACAAGAAGGTTATTCAATAATCTTAATGGCTACGTTTTCGGGCTGAATGAATCGTTCCACTAATCTGGTTACAGTTAATCTTAGAATTGTGACCTTTTAGGAAGCTTGCTAACATAAGCATCAGCTGTTACAGCACTTTTACGTTCATTTTACCATACAGCAAAACCAACTCAATGAGTTCTACAAGTATAATCTTTAACATTCTTAACATGTTCCCTTCTCGTGTGAGGAAGTTTCGGCATATGACACTTTATACCTAAACCCTCTAGTAGGCAAACGGTGGGTCACAGAAAATTGTTCCAGTTTTCCTCTGCATATTATATCATCCCTTTCCATGTACGCTTGAGTTTTCGCGAATTATGAATCTGTTTGATATTAAACATATTTGTTTTGCTGTTTGTATTATGCTCTTTTTACTAAATAATTCTTACAATAGGGTTATTATTGTACACAAATAGCCTACCTTAAAATCCGAATTCAAAATAATATCATACACGTGCAAAGTGTTTTATAACAGTAATAACTTTTCGAGAAGTCCAAACGTTTTTATATAGCTTAACAAAATGCCAGCTTAACCGTCTATACCTTAACCATATTAACATACTTCAGCCTTCTCAGTCCATTGTTCCTGTCAATTCGTTTTATAACTGTAATAACTTTTCGAGAAGTCCAAACGTTTTTATATAGCTTAACAAAATGCCAGGTTAACCGTCTATACCTTAACCATATTAACATACTTCAGTCTTCTCAGTCCATTGTTCCTGTCAATTCGTTTTATAACTGAAATAACTTTTCGAGAAGTCCAAACGTTTTTATATAGCTTAACAAAATGCCAGGTTAACCGTCTATACCTTAACCATATTAACATACTTCAGTCTTCTCAGTCCATTGTTCCTGTCAATTCGTTTTATAACTGAAATAACTTTTCGAGAAGTCCAAACGTTTTTATATAGCTTAACAAAATGCCAGGTTAACCGTCTATACCTTAACCATATTAACATACTTCAGTCTTCTCAGTCCATTGTTCCTGTCAATTCGTTTTATAACTGAAATAACTTTTCGAGAAGTCCAAACGTTTTTATATAGCTTAACAAAATGCCAGG
>NW_013665661.1:542687-564645 GCF_000517525.1 Limulus polyphemus
TAGATCTAAGTCACTGGAACTAAAATAGTTCCAGTCACTATGGGTTCAGGTAGCTCTTTGCGGCATAGATCTAAGTCACTGGAACTAAAATAGTTCCAGTCACTATGGGTTCAGGTAGCTCTTTGCGGCATAGATCTAAGTCACTGGAACTAAAATAGTTCCAGTTACTATGGGTTCAGGTAGCTCTTTGCGGCATAGATCTAAGTCACTGGAACTAAAATACTTCCAGTCACTATGGGTTCAGGTAGCTCTTTGCGGCATAGATCTAAGTCACTGGAACTAAAATAGTTCCAGTCACTTGGAAGAAAAATTCTAAGTCATTAGGAATTTAACTTTTTTAGTCACATGTCTACGTTTCTCGGGATTCAGTTGTTTGAAACTAGGTCACTGGAGTCTCAAATGCTTTTAGAGGCAATAAATATAAGCCACTTTGGACTTAGATAGCACTTTGGGGCATAAGATTATCTAGGAATTCAGATAAGGTCTTTAATGCATAAGTCCAAGTCACTGGTTACTAAGATAGCTCTTGGAACGTCTTTCGCCGAGTATTTATAAAATTAGTTAAGATATAAATCTAAATCCTTGTGGACTTAGCTAATGGAGGCTTATTACTAGGGACTGGAATATAATTAAAATCATACAGACCTTCAGAACGTAATTAAATATACCAAACTTGTTTCATATTTAATGAAATACTCTTATATGCGACTATTAAACAGGTAAGTTTTATCTTATTCACGTTTTAGAAATTATGGTTTTCATGCTGTTTATCGGAATTATTTAACCAAAAACGTCTATGCTTTTCATGCTGTTGGTCAGAATTACTTAACCAAAAACGTCTATGCTTTTCATGCTGTTGGTCAGAATTACTTAACCAAAAACGTCTATGCTTTTCATGCTGTTGATCAGGATTACTTAACCAAAAACGTCTATGCTTTTCATGCTGTTGGTCAGAATTACTTAACCAAAGACGTCTATGCTTTTCATGCTGTTGGCCAGAATTACTTAACCAAAAACGTCTATGCTTTTCATGCTGTTGGTCAGAATTACTTAACCAAAAACGTCTATGCTTTTCATGCTGTTGATCAGGATTACTTAACCAAAAACGTTACTTTAAGAGAAGCGAGACACGATTTAGTCAATCACTCGTGTGTGGTTGAGAAAAAAAAAAGCCTTTCAGTATTAAAGTGCAACGAGTTGTTTATTTTAAAACTACTCAGTATTATTTCAGGCTCTGTAATAACGGGCATGGCGTGGCCAGTGGTTATGGCGCTTGACTCGCAATCTGAGGGTCGTGGGTTCGAATCCCCGTCACACCAAACATGCTCGCCCTTTCAGCCTTGGGGACGTTATAATATGACGGTCAATCCCACTATTCGTTGGTAAAAGAGTAGCCCAAGAGTTGGCGGTGGGTGGTGATGAATAGCTGCCTTCCCTCTATTCTTACACTGCTAAATTAGGGACGGCTAGCGCAGATAGTCCTCGTGTAGCTTTGCGCGAAATTCAAAACAAACAAACAAATATAACAGCCCTTTTCGACGCAAGATATTCATACACTCAGATAATAAAAATGTGTTCAGATCGGGGGTTTAGAATTTTTTAAGACGGGTATATCATTTGTAATTAATGGCATTGGAAAACAAAGTAGCATGGAAAACTGGGGCCGTCTAGATAGAGACCTGCAAGAAATCGTACCTCAGCCGTAGTAAGACACATTATGGCCTATTTAACCAAATACAAATAATTGAAATTCAACAAACAAACAATCCACACTTAGATCCTACTAGACTACTTTTGTTTGGGGAATGTGGACGGAGTAACAGAATAGAGGAAAGGCAGCTACTCTTGGGATACTTCTTTATCATCGCGTAGTGGAATTGACCGTCATATTAAAACGTCCCTATGGCTGAATAAGCGAGCATGTTCGGTGACGGATGTCGAACTCACGACCCACAGATTGCGAGTCGAGCGCCCCAACCACATGGCTATGCCAGGCCCAGAATGAAACGGGTATTAATACTATTTCATACGAAGATATTCCATTCTGGTCATGTAGCAGGACACATCGTCTATGGATTTCTGTGCGATCGGACTAATGAAACAAGCACTGACAAACCGTCGGTTTTTCTTACACTAGATGTATTGTGACACATACAAGGAGAAGTGGTGTGTTTTGAACATAACAGCCTTATGACAGAGCCTTTTGCAATGAAAGTTACGCTGCAGGATTATTGTCAAGATGTATGGTGGTCAGGTAGAGAATGGCCGGATGGAGCGACATGTAATATAACAACGTGATGAACCTCCAAAATCGTTTTAATATAACGTATACAATCTCTTCACATACAAACCTTTCAAGTTGTAGTTGCAATTGGACTTTTTTAGTAAGCATAATATCAAATGATTCGGTTTAAACCTTTCTTTCAATTTCTGAAGTCCGTAAGTTCGTCTCAAAGACTTGATAAGTAGTGTTGTTCCTAATTATTTATTGACCTCATCTGACTTAATTTTCAAAATCAAATTCGGAAATTTAAACGGATTATATAATTAAGCTTAATTTCAAGGTTAATTAAATTATTGAGAAGGAGCAACGCTGCTGATAAACTTGACATTAAAAATAATATTTTCGTCACCGCAGAGAAAACTTGTTTATTTGATATAATTGATAATTGAAACCAGCGGTACTTGGTGAAACTCCATAATTACAGAATTGAGGAAAACAAGATAATTATGCATTTCACAAATACATCATTTATTACGACCGTGGTTTCGCCAGTTGTACCTGATGATGCCTTTACTGGCGAAACCACGGTCGCAATAAATGATGTATTTGTGAAAAGTACAATTGTCTTGTTTTTTCTCAATTCTCTTGTTATTTTGATATTATGATTAACTACGATTATGTGACCAAGTTTTAATTGTTTTCACTACGCTAACTTTACTTGTCAAGGAGGAAGAACCACAGCTAGAATATGTCGTTGATAATTTTATCTTTGCAAAACAGAAAGTATTAAGTGTTTACCAATGAAAAACGCTTCGAGCGTACTTTTTACCACATAAACAGAAACTACATAAATACAAAAGTATTAGCATTTTACGGTTTATTTCAAACATCAATACTAACTCGTTATTATTCATGAATTCCTCATTATACACTTTTTGTAGGCTTTTATTATCATTTATTAAATTCACTTTATAGATGTCGCTACTCCCAGAATTGGTTTGTCTAATGTTGGAAAAAAACATTTTGAAGACTGTTTGATTCTTAATATGCGCAGCAAAATATATATATTTAAAAATAATAACAACCTAACGAAACATTTGATATATAAATTATAATTTCGCACTTTCAAGTTTCAACTATGGCCCAAGTATGATCTATATTATCGACATTTAAGTGTTTTGCTTACGTATACAAATTATCCACATTACTTGTGTTGTTTTTTCCCTTCTGAAAACTAAAAACCATCCCGATAATAAAGCAAGAACTTTTAATCATATCTAATAACGTACACCCCTGAGAAGTTATGCTGTTATTTCTTTTTTTGGTCTTCATGTTTTTTATGTAAGAATTTCAAATAAATCAATTTTGTTGATGCACATATGTTCCTAACAATACAGTTCTAGTTCTTGTATAGCAGATGGCAGGATTTTCACCGTACTGAATTTGGACAATCAATTAAAAGCCTACCTCAGGCATTCTACATGCAGAAAATTGATTGTGCACGCTTTGTTATCCGATTGGGACTAAGTTTTTGTCGATTATCAGGGACAAGACTACAGGATGCATCATAATTATCCAACATATTCTTCTTCATTTTTATATAACTAATCCTCGAAATTATTATTATCTAATAACTCCACATTTCGGATATTTTTAGAAAAATCAAAACAACATAATTTATATCGTATCCAATCTACATTATATTAAAGAAATTAATTATCCAGATCGCAGTAGAACTATTTGTACCGTTAGAAAAGAGAACGTACATACACGTGTATATTGGCAAGCTATAGAAACTGAATATTATATAGCATTGAAATGGACGTACTTGTTTCAACTAAAAAAAAAATATATATATATATTCCTTGGCTTTTCCCCAAAACAGAGTTACATTTGATATACATAAATTTATATACAAGGGTGGCGAACGAGCCACATAAAGCCAATAGATCCTGCAAGATCTGAGATACCGCTTACACGAACATATCACAGTATTGACTATACAGAGAATACACATCTTACTTGTTACCTAAGCAGAAGCTACGTCTAGACTTGAGTCTAGTTCAAAGCAAATGTTCTTTTGGTTTAACATTTAAATTATTTACAAACATTACACACGAGTAGAAATGTTGATATTTTTGAAGAGCTTAAATATTTACCGTGAGCAGTCAGTAAATTTCATTTCCGTAATAAGAATTTAACAAATTTGGGGCAACTTGAAGAATGACATCTGAAACTTTGACAAATGAGCACATTTGGCTGAAAAGAAAAGGAAATAAGCAGCCAGAACTGAACTCCGCAAATCAGAAGAAGCTGTTGCCCTGCAGCAAGTACTGTGATCTTTACCGCATTGCCTGGCGTGATAAAAATGACGTGGAATAAAATTTCAATAACGAATCAAAATGTTTAAGTAATCACGTTCCTATTATTGTGGAATCGTTTGCAGGTCTAATATCACCGTATGATTCTTGTTCCTCGGTACTGTGAGCAGGTGGAATGTGTTGGCTGATTAAGGCTTTATTCCAGTCCTTTGGCACTCCCCATCTGTTAATGTTGTGTCGGGTATTTCCAGGGCTTCGACTAGTGTATTGGCAGCTGCCTTCATTAGTGTAAGATTGATCCTCATTTATTGATGCGTATATGTTGTCCTTCATGGGATTGGGCAAGGGCTTGGCCCCTGACGTTGGTCGAAATGTTCCTAATTCTACAGGAGCCATAGACCGCTGGCTGTTAAGTATGGGGCTATTACGAGACTGATTCGCAGAATGTACTCCTGTTCTTTTACCAGAACCACCAATTCTTTGATTGAGTTCAGAAAGGACAGCACCTGGCAGCCGTCCAGACTTTGACCCTGGAGTTGGACTATATACTGCCGGTGTCTGATCCTGATGCTGGGTGAAAGGATTAGGAAGAGGAGCAAGGGATTCCGTGGAACGTTTCTGGGATCGTTTATCTGTAGGATGACCAGAGCGCATTTCTTTGTTACCACTTCGAAGATTTCCTGAATCACGTGCGATTATCTTAGTATTAAGTAATAAACCGGATTTGTTTCGGTGGTTTTCGGGTTTCATACTGTACTGTGGAAATGGGTCATTAACCCTTCCTTGTAAACTGGGATCTTGATCAGTACCATTCGTGATTTTATCCAAATAATATTGATGTTTGGCATGAACTCCTTCACTAACATGTACATTTCGATTGTGTTCCAAAGAGTGGCCACCATTTTTTCGAGCTGTACATCCACCCTTATCACCACGGAAGCGTCCACGTAGTTCTCGAGAGTCAGAGTGGTCAGCAAACGCGCCTTCACTAGATCCGGAAGCCACATTAGAACACAAGTTTCCTTCAGTGGAACCCTGAAGATTAATGGTACATGAACCGACTTGAGATGCTTCTGTGGGGAACTCTGCGAGACTTAATTCGTCTTCTGCGAATTCGTCTTCACTTCCAATTATTCGAGCTTCTGTTTCGCTATCTTCAATATCTGAGTCTCCACTGCGATGTTCTACCTTCCCGTCTGATCCCCCAGAAACCTCCTCATATATAGGATTAAAGTTTTCTTTGCTTTTGTTGTAAATCATACTTCCCATTTGTTTACCCGAGAAAGCAAAATTGGCGTGGGAAAACTGAGATGGTCCATAGCCGCCATATTTGACATCCAAAAACTGCTAATGAAAAACAATTAAAACAATGTTAATAAAGTCATGACACTACAAAATTATATAGAATAAAAAATAGATAAACAATAAAACAGAAAACCTGACAACCTGCACTTCCTTTCAGTTAAAAAAAAAAGTAAACAGTAGTGGACAAAAAAAATCGTGATCGATTATTTAACAATATATCTTTTTATTAAAAGTTCACAAGAAATTTTCAATTACTAGAAGAAATAAAACGAATATATGGGAAAATCTCAAACAGATTAAAATATTTTAATTATCACAACAAAAAAGTTACTTTTGATCTAAGATTAAAAGTAAATTTTATATTGGATGCAGTCTTGGTGGAATATTCTTCACTCGATTAGTTTAATACGATAGTGTGTGTGTGTGTGTGTGTGTGTGGTTTACATATCTTTATAAGAAAAGAGAAATACCCTATTTTCTCATTCTTGTAATATATGAAGGCTAAAAAATCATTCGATTCACTCACTTTTATTCGTTAAAAACAATAATTTACTGTGATCATAATCAAAGATTCTTACAAATGATAAGATGAGTTTAGATTAAGATTTCCATGTAAAAACTGTCACAATAGTTTTTGCTGAAACGAACAGATTTTCCTCTGCTGTGTAATTCACTTAGTAAACAACTCAGGAAGAAGTGTTGCTGATATTGGTCCTTTGGTTTTTCAACACAAGCTTAAGTATTACACAACTAAGCATTAAAGTGTTTTAAAGGCAATATTAAGATGAATGATCAGTACTGGTAAATATACAATTACAACAACCTTCCAGTATCCTATAGATTTTCTAATTAGTATATCCAAAAGAGATTTGAGTTAATCATACCACAAAAAACAAAAAAACAACAACAGATTATTGTACAACATCTATGTAACAATCTAACAATACGAGAGTTTGTGTTTGTGGTACAAATTTATTTAAACATTATTAGGAATACAACTTACTTCGATGGGAGTGAGATTTTGGCTGTTCGGTCCAACTGTAGGTATCCGAGTAGGATGATGACTGATTAGTACGTCATCATAAGTCACTCCATTAGAACTGGGAATATCACACGAAGGTTGGTGTTCACTCTTACAAGGTAGAAAGTTCTGGACTTTCCGCTTATGCCTACATAAAATGTATATAAAAACAAGCTGTGATTGTAATTTTCACATTTTTCCAAAAAGCAGATTATACAGGGAAATTAAAACAATATTTATTTGTAATTATTAGAATAAAGTAAAATTAAATACCAGCGAATCTTGAGGAATTATAATGTTCTGTGTTATAATATGAGGGACAAATGTCTATTAGTTTCCATACATATTATATACTTTATTTCTCTGTCTTTTGACATTCATTTATCGAATAATTAAGAACAGCTAGTTTGGAATGAAATATAGATCTGTGCATCAAGAAAACGTACGTAAAAATGTATAAACGTATTGCACGCATCAAATCGGAATACACGATATAAACAGAAGAAAAAACCCCATCATAGTGGAGCACATGCCTTCACATTACATGTTAGTCGATGAACTCTGCATACTGAACGATGAGAGGAAGTTTTCGTTTGACATGTACAATTTATCAAGCCAAAACTACAAGCTTCCATCGTGACTGTGATCATTACATGAAAGACACAATGGCGCCTCGTAGAGGATGAAAGTGCAACCACACGTACATTAATTCATTAAAACGCCGATGCGTGATTCTCAGGTTTTTACAAACTAAAGAAAGTAACGCCTGATGCCTGATGGGTAATTAGGAAAGCTTGTTGTTGTTTTTTCTTTTTGTGTTTAATTTCAAACTGCTATATGACAAATAGTAACTTAGAAGTTATTTGTGCAAAACATAAGGCCATATCATTAAGTCCAGTAGTACTTAATAGTAGGGATCGTGATGAAACAAAATGGCGGCCATAAAAATCGCCCGTTTAAAGCCACCTTTAAAATCTTTGAATATTAACAATAGCCATTTCACAGTACTGGCTGAGCAAAACTAAAGCAAATATAGCCGCCTAAATCACCATACACGTGTTTATGGAGTGAATAAAAATTTAATTATTTTAACGAATTTTCATTTAAGTAAGTAAGTGACTTTTCCAGACAAGCGAACAGAAAAAATGACGAAACTTATCGCTCTAATTCTTTTATAGAACTCTTCTGTCTGGGGTCCCAATGATTCTTGCCTTGTACCGAAATGGATACTAGTGTGTGTATGTGTGTATCAAACGGACGATGCACTTCTTTAGGCATATAATTAAATTTGAGGGTAGGTTGACAGAGATCCCAATGAGTAATAAAATTGAATCGGGGAATACTGGCGCAAAAAATATAGCTAATAAAAAAGAAACAAACATGTATAATAAAATATTTTATCCCTACTTTAGCTCAGACTAAAATAGTTACAATGATTTGCCAAAGTAGGGATAAAAATTGTTTGTAATTTTGTCTTTCTTGTTTCAATCATTTTTGTAGCATTAAAACTTTCTATATTACTATAGCTAGCTAGGTTACGTATATATATCGATCCCTACTTGTCTTTATAAAATTTTATTTTTTATATTATATTTGCATGGAATAAAAACTTAATGCTGAAGATACAAAATGAAGCAACTATAACTCCATACTGTTTTTATAGCCTAAAATTATACTGGAGTCAACGAGGGCTATACAATGTGTATTTAAGCATCTGGATAAGCATATTCTGGCCAAAAAACAGAGTTTTTAATAACGATTGGTTTGTCCCCTTATACTTTAAGTGAACTACACAACAAACAAAAGAAAGTTGGGGTACTCAGAATCTGGTGTTTGTACTTTTACTATTACAAAATCTTGACATTGTGATAGCCAGGTAGTTTGAAGAATTTTGTTACGTATTAGAATTTCGAATAGACCGAAGTTGAGTTAAATGATAGTTTAAATTTAGTAGTTAAATTGTACTTTGGATTTAGTAGTTAAATATATGTCGACATATTAGTCAATTTACGATATTTGCCAACAAGATTGATATACACCGTCTTCGTTTTTAACACAAATACGTTTTAATATACGCACAACAAAACAATTTACAGTAACAATTATTACAAATAGTTATTACAAACAAAGATTTATAAACAAGTTTCACAAACTTACAAACAACATAAAATATTCTTTCTAGTTTGGAACTCCCATGATATCTTATTGAAGGTTTACGATGAGCGAATTAATTACGAGTTGATGTAAGTATGATTCGCCGAGAAGCTAGCTAGCTTTGTCCTTGACCACACATGCTAGGTTTTCCACTGTTGAAGTTAGGTAATGTTTTCGTAAAAAATATTAATGTCCAATGAGAATCCACTGAAGTCAAACGATTTGTAATGTTCGAAATTTATAAATATTCCTGGTCAAATATCTCAAGTTTTCCGATTGATAAGCGTTATAAAAATCACAGTTATAGCTTTCGAAGTTTATAGCACACTGATTATAGCGAACTACTAATAGACACTCTCATCTTGGCGCGTCGCGTTGGTTATATTTATAGGCGTGGGAAGATTTTCTAGAAAATTCAGATTACGCAACAATGCAAATTAAAGCGTTTACGTACGCACATATACTTTTGATTCTTATTCTCGAGAATCTTCTACAACTTTGGAGAATAGGCGGGAGTTTCGCAATACATATCTAATACTATAAGCTATGTATGTTTTTAAATATAAATTCATTCCAAACAAACGTTAACATTAAAATAAATATATAACAACAAATTCGTTACAGTTTTGACTTCTTTTTTAAGTCTTACTGTAAATATCTATGAGGTCATGCTTTTAAATGCAATGATAAAGTGCACGTTTGGCATGAGAGAGGTGCAGCATTCGATCTTGAGAGATGAAAGTCTTGATTTACGATAATTTATAATTGGGAAATATTAATGATGTATAAACAGAATGAAAGCTGTTTATATGCTCATCTATTTCCCTTTTCCTTTGTAGTTAATTTCATTAACTCTTATCTACATACATAACACATGTGTGTCTGTCTGTTTGTCCATTATCTAACTACTCCTAAGTCACTTGGCCAATCTCAACCAAACTTTGTGGAATAATAGTCTGGAAGAAGTGGCATGTTAATGGAGGATTTACAACCCCCCCTCATTCACCTATTATTGCTGTTATTGAGCGTTTATTATCTTTGACGTAAGTTAACGTTAACTACATTCATATGCAGCGCCACGTTCTTACCCCAAACAGAAAACTTTATTAAGTTTTCCGTCCTCTGGTGGGACAACGGTAAGTATTCGGGGTTACAACACTAAAATCAGGGGTTCGATTCCCCTCGGTGGACACAGCAAATTACTCGATGTGGCTTTACTATAAGAAAACATACACACACACATTAAATTTTCTATAACACAGCATTCATACAGTGTGGGGAAGAGCACACAAACGTCTTACATATCTCAGAGAGTGCTCTAGCACTCTCTATGGAAGAATGCAATGAAAAAATGGTCGCTGCTATTGCAGTAATGCATAAACCTAGATGAAGTTGATACGACCATAGCCACCATAACACTGATATGAAGAGCCGTTTCTTGAGTTATACCCACTTCCTACTTTAACCCGTGACCTTACAATTTCATCCCATAAGATACTTCTGCGGCTAATGACCGTCAATTAATTAATAACGTGAAACAGTGTGGAAGGACATTCAGAGGTGGGTGTTAAAATCGCGTAACAGAAAGCACCCCTACCGCTACTACTTCTTCCTACTGAGTCACTCTGACCATCACACAGTGTATACCATGTTTTAAGTACATACATAGTGAGTTCTTAAAACTTATACAAAACTTTTGGTGAGGTAATAATGAATACTGTAGTAATATCTTATGTTATAAATACATTGTGTGAAAGTTAGGATTTTTGCATTATTTATCAAAGCACACCCTTCACATTTTGTTTTAAGTTCATAACCCTGACAAAGAACGGGTACCTCAGCTTGTTACACTTATGAAGAAAAATTTTAATTGTTGGATTAGTATATTGATTTAGGAATAACCTAAATCCACTGAGCTGACTGATTTGATTTGTTTTAAGTTAAACACAAAGCTACACAATGGGTATCGAATCCCGGATTCTAGCGTTGTAAGTTCGCAAACATACCGCTGTGCCACTGGGGGGCTGAGCTGATTGAACATGTGAGATATTATTTGAGTTATATCTCCCTCTTCCCCCCAAAAAAATTGACAGCCAGGTTACCCCACTGTAAGTGTTAGTTCTATTGCGTAATAACTTATCACTTAATTATTTCTAGTCAGTTTCTTATATAGGATTGCCTTAGTTATATATATAATTTATTATTTTAACTATTATCTATATAGTTTGATGCATCTTGAACTTAGAGTACCTTTCATTGTAAGATCTTAAATTGGTCAAAGTCTATATCATCTATATACCAAAAAATAAATCCATCTTCGATGTTTTAAAGTATTAAAGGGAAAAGACCCCCAAAATAATGACCTTCTACTTAATGTGCAAATTTTGTTTTATATGATTTTATAGCATACTCACACGTACCAAACCTTCAATAAAGGAAGACGAAATTACAAGTAATATAACAAATCTTTCTTCTTCCCTAATCTCTCTTCATCAGTAAATTTGTGGAACACTTTCACATGTTTAGTGTCCACCACCGTTATCAAAGAACACGTGAAAAAAAGGCTTAAAAAGTAAAATGAAATACTCCTAGAAGTTTTGTAATTCTGTAAAATATTTGGGTTTAATCTATCTTATGTAGAAACAATACAATATTGCTTCATCAAGGTAACAGAACCTTAAAGAAATGGCTGATTGCTTCTTTATAGACTAGTAACACGATTTTTAAGCATATAAAAGTCATGCTACTTACCTTAGCATAGGATGTTTTTCAACTATGTCAGATATCAATGCCCGGGGTATTGTAATATTCATTACGTTCAGGAATGTGATGCCTTTTTTTGTACATAACGCATATATAGTGCTAATGGAAATAAAATAGCAATAAAGCTCATTTGCTGTCGATCCTCATTGGTGAATTTTCTGTAAGAGGGTGGAGTGCGTCATCACTATGAGTGTGACCCAAAAATACAGTGTATTATTTCATGGAAAAATAAAGAGTGGGTGAGTTACTGAAAGACATAACAAAAATTATAGCACTAAAACCGACAATTAATTGTTAGGGTATCAATTATTAGGTTTTCTTGATGAGTGTTTAGAGTTTTAAGGTGATCATTTTTCTGAGGCTTAATGAAAAACGTGTTTTTAGAACTTCAAGTGATAAAGGTTCTCACTCGAGTAAGTATTGAAAAGTTTTCCTAGTTTGAAAAATGGTTTTCTTAAGGATTTAACTTTTAGAAAGTATCTCTGAGTTGAGTATACTGACCGGTCAGTATACTCAACTCAGAGATTCTCTAAGCTCTGAAAAAACCACGTGCTGATCTTTCAATCTAGGTAGACTTTTCGGTTCTTGAACTAGCAGAAACTTGGTCAGTATACTCAACTCAGAGATTCTCTAAGCTCTGAAAAAACCACGTGCTGATCTTTCAATCTAGGTAGACTTTTCGGTTCTTGAACTAGCAGAAACTTAAATTCATGCTAGTTAAAGGATACATACAACTCTTTGAACAATTAGGAAAAAACCTCAATAAATCGGACAACCGTCTTTATTAACGCTTTTACGATATGTTAATTATTACAGAAATGCCGATAAAACAAGTGATAAAAGCATTGGAATAACGTCATTGCACCTTTCATGCTAAATTACCCCAGAATGTACACGAACTTAAGGTTGTTTGTAACATGATCGAATAGATATATCACTATACACAAAAACACAAATACGTATAAAAGTATACCTTTCACTCAGGTATTCGTGAACATGGCCAATATTAGGCTCATGTTTGTTAATTCTTTGCATACTTTCTTAATGCTACGTATCCTCCTATTGATCTGTATTAATATCCTCTATTGGTGGATTTATTCGTGCGTGTATTTGTTTTCACTATTTAAACTTGAACTTAGGCCTATTATTCATTTCTTCCGTATTTCTGTCTAATAGTTTCTTCACATAACCACCAACCTTTCAAGTCATGAAATTCAATGTTACTACCCCTTCTTTTTACTACCAAATCTAGGCATTGCAGCACTGTGCATGTCTGTCGTGTGACTAAGTCAAACGTAGGCCTTAGAGACACCAACAGTCGAGCACAACAATAGATTAATGGACTTTCACACGCGCGCGTTTTCCCTTCAACTGTGACGTTAAGCACTGCCGACACGCAAAAGCCCAATCGGCCCTATTGAAAAATTACTAGTGTCACAATAAGATGCTCTTCTCTTGCGTAAAACACCTCATTCGTTTGTTCCTTGATTAGGCCCTTCGAAACGAAAGTGATAGAGTGCATGGGAAATAAAGTAATAATCGAAAATATTGATTTCAGATTTATACCTTCATAACATAGTCTGAGTATAGGAGACTACAGAGTTTATCCATTATTATTGATCTTAAATATTAAAGTATGACATTTCTTGGCGCTCTAACTAGTTGTCTCTGTCGTTTATCATTTTAAATGTCAAGTGTTGTCATTTGAGTACAAAAAACCAGTCGTTAAGAATTTCGTTCTCATGGTGTTGCGATGTACTTTGTTATAAGTAACTTTAAAATAAGATATTCTATGCCGTTTGTAGTATCAGTTTAGGTAATTTTGTACTGAAGCTATAGTGTATAAATTTTACACATATTTCTGGGCGAAACAGGATCACAACATGTACAAACTATACAGGCTGCAGCAGCTAACTTTAAACACTCCTTTGCTTTGGGAAAAGACGAACTTGTTAAATGGTAGTCCATTTTTCATTGGCGCTACGATTTATTGTCTATTACACACGAGAACCAGTTACCAATAAGACGAAGGAGCTCTAATAACTACCTTTCCTTTTTTGTTCCCAAAATCTACATGTTGTTCTGTCTTACTAACACATTTCTTGTTGCCGCTCCTGTGTACATGTTATTGTCCGTTTTGTCCATAGATTCTCTGTGAATATGTTTTACCGATTTCTTGTTTCACAGCAATAATCAACATAGGATAGCAGATGATACAAGATATTTTTATAAACTACAGATTCACTGTCACCAAAATGAGATTAAATGCTGCTCCCTTATTAGCCAACCTGCGAGTATTTGAAATGAGCAGATACTTTACTTGAAATGTTTCATGTTTTAAAATCTATATCTACAGTTTATTTTAAACACAAAATTGCTGCAAGTAAACCAAATAGAGATTGGTACTCACGAGACAAAACAATACCTCACTGCAACCAGTGCACCAGCATACCTATTTCTGTCACTCTGTAATGCGTGGTGTAATTTGTTAGCCCTCACAAATGAGTTCTCAATTTCATACAGAACTTAAAGATAATTATGCTCGTTACCCACTCACAAACGAGTTCTCAATTTTGTACAGAACCTAAAGAAAGTTATGCTAAGTATTTGAATCAACTACTAGCTGCGTAGCTCCGGGGGTACTATCAATCTTCGCGGATTTTGTTCTCATCTGTCCAGTTTTTGTTACGACACGCTTACTCAAAAACGTGGCCCAAAGTTTTGAATAAAAGGGGGAGGTCAACCATAAATGTCCCTCAAAATCTACTATTTATCACATTAAGTGTTATCTAAGATATAAAACTTTAAGATGGGTGTACTTTGCTGACTTTGTTCAGGAGAATACTGAATCCAGACGTGACTAGACGTGCCAACCTTGTTTTTTTCCTCTAGTTGGAGGTGGCCAGTTTTAACTGTCCAGTTTGTTCTTTCTAAAACTACATTACATACGACCTTGTTTGTAACCACTTAAAATGAATAATTTATATTTAATGGCAAGCATTATTACGAGGTTTTAATGATATAACTATAAATTTTTGGCGTGTCAAAGGGGAATAAACGCAAAACGACAAATAAGAACTAAATAAATTCAAGCATTTAATGTTTTTAGCACAGTACAAGGACTTTATGGCTCAAACAACGTACTTTTATAATTAATATATCAATTCCCCAAACCATGCACCATTCTCCAGCTTGTAAAATTAATATCATAGCTACTTTATATCAAATATTAAGAAACCGAAGCACAATAATCTATAACAATTAATAATGCCATTCAGTGAAAAAAACAATGTTATGAAATTTCAAAAACAAAAATCATCAGTGCAAGTGTCCCTTCGCTACAGGTCAACATAAAGACAATAATAATGTTAGACAACACATTGCACTTCCTTGTTATATAAACCCTCAATGCATGCTTATTAACATTCCAAAATCGCCATAACAAACCAAACTTGAATAGTATAGCAATTGCTATGTTTTTATGACTAACATTCTCGATAAACGACATGCTGTGTGTAACTTTATAAACACAGTGAAAGCCGCGAGCAGAGACTGTATTATTATAAAAAAAAATGACAACGTATTGGACTAATGGGAGACTCCATTTACAGTGCTCTTTAAACACCAAACCCATATGCATATATAACAGTTTATTTGATGGAATGCTACACAATTTGTTACTGGACAGGAATGTGGTTCTACACTCAATGCCCTAAACTAAAGCTTTTAGTGGCAGAATAAACCGACCACCACATAACCATTACTTAAGTAAATACATCGTTGTTTTACTCACCACCAGATGGCGCCACAGGAGTAAATGACCAGTTAAAACAAAATATTTATTTAATAAAGCACAGTTAAGAAGACTAAGATGTACGTTCTTTTTTAAGTTATTAAAAAATTAGTATTCCATAATTATCACCATCAACGACAATACTTAAACAGTAATAAACAACAATAATCAGTGTATGATAACGTATTCAGTATATCACTGAGGATCACTTAAAGAAAAGTAAAAATTTTACAGTTTTACGAAAATTCAGAATAACCGATGAAAAAGTTAGTTAATGGACAGGCACAACTTTCCGATATTTATCTACCAAACATGACTACTTCTTATCGCAATTGGAACTATACAAATTGCTGTATTTTAGAATTGTAAAATAAACAGCAACGAAACTTATCTTTTTTTTTTCAAGTATTTTATTTATTACGAAAACATCAACATAATCCAATCATACATACAATAAAAGTTTCATAAAAGAAACTTCTGGACGATTTAATCCGCTATACGAAAGGCTTAGCTAAGATATGGTGCATTTCTATGTGCAATATTTTCCATATTTTTCAGTCCTATGCGTATATAATTGGAAAACACTGGAAGTATATACTACATATAACCAGTGCTTAAAATTGTGCTTTTGCATTTCAACTGGAGTTTATATGTCTTTACTGAAGCAGAGGTAATAAATTCAACATCAGATTTCCATATCAAAAAAATGTTTTCAAAACATTTTTATTGGAAGTTTCGAAGAACAAGTTAAAACACTTCCTCTATCTAGTACATATAAGAGTTTTAACGTAAGAGATAAATAAACAATATCAAATACGAAGCGTTCCTCCGGCGCCTAGTTGTGCTGCGTTTGTCAAAGGTGGCAGGGATTTCACTTCAGTGTTCTGTTAAGCTTATAACGTAAGACACATATTGTAAAAGTCATTTTGCAACAAATTCTTGCACAAAACTCGAATGTTTTCGTAAAAAAATATTGTGAAAACACACACAGTTAATAATACTGCACACTGTAGATTTTATAGCTTATCTATTTTACTAATAAAATGCAACATACAATGCAATACAATGCACCCTTTTTTGAATTATTACTGAAAATAGTAATAAATAGATTATAATTAACGTAAGAAGTTTAAGCTAATAATATCATATTAAGTATATCTAGACAGATGAAATGTAAAACAGTGATTTATTTTAACTAAAATTAACTTACAATATAGATATATTTGTTTACACTTAACAATTCCATGTATATTACCGTAAAGTTAATTATGTTATTTTCATATCTTAAAGTTAATGGTAAAGCATTAAATATCTTCGGTGTACTATATAATAAATGGTTAATGTAGTCCCTTGTTTTTAACTATCGGAAGTATACATTTTTAAACACTGCATTTTAGTGCGATAACATCCTTTTTTTTAAATCTGTACATAAAAACAATCTTCTAAAACGATATTAATAATATACATGTACATATTATTAATTAACTCACAGTAAGAACATGTCATAATTCTTTTTACAATTGTTTCATATTTATCTTTATATAACATTATATTTCTTATGATGTGATTCGGTATTAAACTAATTATAGATGGATGTATTCCTCCACAAATCAAAATCTCATACTTAATAACTGATTGTATCCGAGATAAATAAATAATTCTTAACATCTGAAAATTCGTTTTTTTTTTCTAAGAATAAATTTTGATCAACAGGAATTTTAATATACTAGCCAAGTTCTTAACACTTGTAAACCTAATTATTTTGTAACATTCACTCTTTTAATTTGTGAACATATACAATTGAAAAACATTTTCATTTACACTGATTTAATTATTTAACTTAAGGAACGTATATCTTTTGGTAATATCAATAAATTATCTACTTTCAAAAACCAATTTACAATCTATGTCAGTAGAGCAAAAGGCTGTTGCGAATGTGTTGAATTTTCTCTAGCTAAGCTAGTAATATATTTAAAATCCAGACTGAAATAATACAATTTAACAATAAATCATAGTACTTTTTTGTGTATAAGCATTAAACATTTCTTTTGTCAACAGCGATGGAGTTCCTTTAATTTTATGACTAAACAACAAGCTATTGTTGTACAGTACACATATTGTTGATTTAGCTGTAATTTTGAAAATAAAGTAGTTAGTGTTTCTTAACAAACGTTGAGGGCGCTATAATGAATATACAACGAAGACGTTTTCTTTCAAAAATGTTATTTGTTTTAATACATTCAGTTTACGATCTAACAAAACGTAAGTAAGTTGTTTCATTAACAACGAATTAGCCAATTATATTTAATACATTCAGTTTACGATCTAACAAAACGTAAGTAAGTTGTTTCATTAACAACAAATTAGCCAATTATATTTTACTTTGCAAAATATTGTGAATAGTCCATTAGGAAGCTATGCATACTGTAAGCTTTTGTAATACGTTTATTCGGGATTTCTTTCATAAATTATTCTTGGATTGCTTATGAGCATACGGTTACGAAACTTTAATGTAGAGATAATTCTAAAACTGTGCGTAAAATTGCAACATTCTTTTTTAACAAGAGTCTATCTCGTTTACGGTAGACTGTGGTCATAAAGAAAAGTGACCAAATAGCACTTATGATTGAGTTTCAACAATAATGTACTACTTAATCCTAAAAAAAAAACTATCATCTACGTTCACTTTATAAACTAATTACTATAATTTAATCAAAACAAATTTGTAACTTAAACTACAACAGAAACGTCTTACAGTTTTTTCTCTTATTCAGGAAGATTCGGTGTGTCCTCCTCACATTTAAGCTGTAATCTCAACTTGGTACATTATTTCAATAAATGAAAGTGATCTGACTGATCTCGTGATGAAAACTCATCATTAAGAAGTTAAGGAGCTCATGACTTTCAAATATCAGACAGATGATATTCAGGTTTCCTTATCATGGAAAAGGATTGTTAAACGAAGTCACCTTTGATAATTGTATATATAGTTTTTACTTATTTAATTTACATGTTGTAAAATCAAACAGTTTATCATAATACTCATTGCACCTAGTTATACTGTTATATCATCAATCGCCACTCATTCACAATGAACGTCTACCAGAAGGTTAAGAGACTTCAAACGTTCACATCACAAACATAGTGTAAACAGATTCCTGAAATAGGACTAAAACTGTTGGATTAAGTTCCTTCCTTACTTTAATGACGAAGTTCCCACTGTATCTCCCTCTAGTAATTAATGTTGCTGTTTTTACTCATGCCTCACTTAGCGGATTTGGAGCAGAGTTTCTGGCCACTACTGGATTTGTGCCGACTGGAATTTTTTTTAGCTCTGTTGAAGAAAAAATACGGCTCTGAAAAAGGCGGAAATTACATTGCCGTTGACCTTCCAGAAGATATAAGGGCCAACAACAATTATCTCGAGTTGCAAGCTGTGGTGTGTTCTGCCGAACGATGATACTATTTGATATTTAATGAACTAGCTATTGGAAGAACAGACAATACTGAAGGTTTAGCTGGGATTAACAATGGCTCTTCTCAATCGCCATCCAAATGCTGTGATCGTAAAAGAGACAATTATTTTGATGGTCGGCAAATTGTAACTTTCATATTACTGTTGTTACCAGAAAAAATCCTTGTACTTTACCGCTGATGCTCTTTCCCGTTAGCAATATCAAGGTATTCTAATACTCTTTTCAGTTATCTTCGACTACCCCACTCAAAAGACTTTCTTAAATTCCCACAGATACTACTGATGCCAAAAGAAACCGGAGTAGGGCGTTTCCAAAGGTTAGCATGTCGGTTATTTGAATCAGAGTAATTAAGGTTCACTTCCCGTTGCCACGTAAACGCCTTACGTACTTTGGGAGTGTTGGTGTGCTATAAGAGTAACGGTCAGCTCCCATTATATGATCAGGCAAGAGCAGTAGAGGAATTGGTGATGGGTACTTCTGACTAGCTTTCTTCCCTTTAGTCTGACAGTTAAAATCTGGGAATTTTTATATGCTTTAGCGAAAATTCTAAACCAAACAAGTCCACAGGAACCCAGCATATCTCGCCGCTCCCACTGACGTAAATATTTGACCTTTTGTCATCTGATAAGTGTCTTACCTTTGCTTGCCTCAATGTATATCATTTGCTGGTATCTACTGTTTATGTTCTTAAGCCTGAATGCTAAGTTGTTAGTTATGAATCATCCACATGCTTTACAGGTATTACATAAACTGATGGACTTGTTTTCGACTCACATCTTTAGTCCGATTTAGTACAGGTTTAAAGCTTGGCGATTTGAGCAGAATAAAGCTGCTTGTTTACATCCTCCTATGTATTTTCAAAGTGACTTTTATTTATAAACCGGATTAACTCAAATAAATGAACAAGGTATACAAGGAAAGATCAAAGTAAAACGTATTCACGCATGTTTCTCACGTTTAAACATTAACTAGCAACGTTGAATAATCATAGCAACATATCTGTTTATTTATGTGCTTCATACTCCATTGTATCATTATCGCTCTCTTAAACAGCTTCAAAACTGAAAGTTTCTACTTGAAGACAATTATGTATTAATACTAAGTAATTAATTATTCTTATTGTACATTGGCAGAAAGTGTTTTATAAACCATTTCAAAATTAAGTCATTCAATCAATAAAGAAGTTAAAATTGATTATTTGTGTATTATCGTTATGAGAGAATCATTCAATTAAAACGATAATAGATCCACGTATTGTATATTATTAAACTCTGAACGTTCACCACTTGTAGTTGCATTAAAGTAATAAGGACGAATATACTATGAAAACAAACAGATCTGGAACATTGTCGTCATAAACACTAAATCTGGCCGTAAGCAAACAATGTTATCTTCTCGCTTTGAAATATGAAGGATGGGATTACACAGATGTAAGTAAACGTCCTTTGAGCATAATGTGCAGTCAATTTGAGGTCCACGAAGGATAATGAGCACCCTCTATGAGGTCTTCATACGTAATGAACACTATAGGTGAAGTCCTTGGGGCTCAATGGAGCGGCCTCATCAGGGTATATTAGACACTAAGTCTGCGTCCTTATGGAACATTATAAACTGTGAAGGTCATTAGGGCAAAATGGGTGCTCCGTGAGCGTCGTCGAACGTAACGGACACTGTGATCATCTTCATTACGTGTGCATACTTTTGGCATAATGGACACTCTTTACGAGCGTATTTGAGCATAACTGGCCAATAGTCTGCTTAATAAATCGTCACAGTGAAACTTATCTACAAATTGAGAAACGCAGTATATGGTGCTAAAATAGTTCATTTGTAGGATACCGAATGGCTGCACGCGCAACAACATGTATAAAACAGAAACAAAAGTGTGTATTAGAATAAAGGATGACAAGTCTGTCACTGCCATTCCCTATGTTTAAACTACTAGCAGCTATAATTATACATCAAGCCGACTTGCTGGTGAAGACGTCTGAAACCTCATTAATGCGGCCGCCAGACCGGTGAGGACAACTCCGTTTGCGGCTTTTACCAGAAGCAGGACGAAACAATTCATTTAGAACAGCTGTAGAAAATTCTAACAGACAGCGCGTTTTCCTGGTGGTACATATGGTATACCGTTACGGCGTCCACCAGACCGGTGAGGACAACTCCGTTTGCGGCTTTCACCAGACGCAGGACCAAATAATTCACTTAGAACGGCTCTGAAAAACTCGAACAGATAACATGTTTTCCTGGTGGTAGACATAAGCCTAAGTACTTGGTTGCGTTTACCATTGACCACGAGGATCCGAATTTTATATAAGAAAAAGAAGAAAAACAAATCAAAAACTGGTGTTTTTTAGTTTCGTGGTGTAGGTAGTGTGCCTACTGATGTCATAGAGCGAATAACTTCTAAATTAAAAAAACAATAACAAAATACAGAAAACACGATGATCGGTTGATGTATCAGAAAAAAAAAAAAAAAAAAAACGCTTAAAATACCTCAAAGATCAAGATTCAAAATATGGTATGCAACTTCAAGTACAGATTTTATATTGGAACACACACACACAAAAAACAATAACAAAATACAGAAAACACGATGATCGGTTGATGTACCAGCAAAAAAAAAAAAAAAAAACGCTTAAAAAACCTCAAAGATCAAGATTCAAAATATGGTATGCAACTTCAAGTACAGATTTTATATTGGAACACACACACACAAAAAACAATAACAAAATACAGAAAACACGATGATCGGTTGATGTACCAGCAAAAAAAAAAAAAAAAACTTAAAAAACCTCAAAGATCAAGATTCAAAATATGGTATGCAACTTCAAGTACAGATTTTATATTGGAACACACACACACAAAAAACAATAACAAAATACAGAAAACACGATG
>NW_013665661.1:565213-566691 GCF_000517525.1 Limulus polyphemus
AACACACACACACAAAAACAATAACAAAATACATAAAACACGATGATCGGTTGATATACCAGCAAAAAAAAAAACAAACAAAAAAGCTTAAAATACCTCAAAGATCAAGATTCAAAATATGGTATGCAACTTCAAGTACAGATTTTATATTGGAACACACACACACAAAAACAATCAATCTTGAGATCATCATGCATATAAAGGATATCACTTGAGATACCTTATTTTGGATAAATTATTTAATCTGGGGATGAAAACAGTAGTTCTTATTCTTAAACCAAGAGATTAATGATGTTTTTTCGTTTTTGTTACCAGCTGTGACATCTGTTTTATAACTTTTAATAACACAATGGACGGAATTTATCAACCTAATATTGGAACACACCGCACAAGTTTGTAAACTCTCACTAAGCCTAATTAGGTTTCACTGTAATAAGAAAAGTCTTCACCTTACATGTCACTTTTACATGTTTGGCAAACTTAAGTAAACATTTGGCCTTGCTGGTAGTAGTAGTACAGGATTAACCAAACATAAAAAACATAAAAAACGGGCCCACTGGCGTATATTTAACACATTTACAGTTTTATCCACTCGATAATCGCAAAAAAAGGTGGTTTCTGGCTTTTATTTAACACATTTACAATTTTATCCACTTGATAATCGTAAAAAGGTGGTTTCTGGCTTTTATTTGACACATTTACAGTTTTATCCACTTGATAATCGTAAAACAAGGTGGTTTCTTGCTTTTATTTAACACATTTACAGTTTTATCCACTTGATAATCGTAAAAAAAAGGTGGTTTTTGGTTTCTATTTAACACATTTACAGTTTTATCCACTTGATAATCGTAAAAAAGGTGGTTTCTGGCTTTTCTTTAACACATTTACAGTTTTATCCACTTGATAATTGTAAAAAAGGTGGTTTCTGGCTTTTATTTAACATATTTACAGTTTTATCCACTTGATAATCGTAAAAAAGGTGGTTTCTGGCTTTTCTTTAACACATTTACAGTTTTATCCACTTGATAATTGTAAAAAAGGTGGTTTCTGGCTTTTATTTAACATATTTACAGTTTTATCCACTTGATAATCGTGTCGCTTAGATCATAAGTTTGCTAATTACAGGAGTGCTAATAAAGCAGAAGTTTCACAAACAAATTCTCTAACAAGTTGTTGGGGCAAGAAGCTTGAATAAATGGTCACCTCCTTCAGACATAAACGAGCACAACGAACAAGTCTTATTGAATTCTAAATCGAGGGAAACAAAAGTACACTGTGTAGAACTGGATCTAATATATAATCTGGTCCCTTGCAAGTTAATTAATTTGAATTAATGTTGTTCAATTTGACTTGAATGTTTTAAGCATTAAGAATTCGCACACTGTTTATATACTTATATATATATATATATATATATATATATATATATTAGTAATAACTTACTATAACTAAAATTTAACTTTTACTACTAATAACTT
>NW_013665661.1:566712-586675 GCF_000517525.1 Limulus polyphemus
AATTATACTAGTATAGTTAGTTATATAATAATACGTCACACTAGTTATATATTATATATATATATATATATATATATATATATACATTTGTATAACTTTCATCAAAATTAATTTTTCCACATAACTTAATCAATTAGATTTTGTAACTCCGTTAGGTGACACTTTTGTTGTTGTAGTACTGTTAAACGATAACACTTTTTCTAAACATACCATGATTACTGAATCCATCACCACATAAAATTCTGTCTGACGAAGGCTCGAGTAAGAGAACATTAGTATGAATAAATATATTACAATGGAGTAGGAAGATGGGATGTGGGGGGGGGATCAGTGGCCGGATTTGACCCCCCCTGCAACACATCCATCTGCTGCCTCAATGTGTTCGTGGCGACTGATCAGCCTTTCGCTTTGAAGCATAATATTTTCTAAACTATTGGGGTTTAGTCCCCCTCTTTACACTGAACAAGATTATCATTATTTATGTGAAGAAATATCCTAGTATTTTTTTCTTAATGACCAACTTTTATTGACGTCATAAGTCTTCAAACGTCTTTAAGAGGGTAAACATTTCGGACCCTTGGTTGGTTCCTTTTTTTGTTAAATAGATGAGGTGTACATACATAATTTTCCGATAATATAAAAAAATTTCCAGTGATCATCGACTTTATAGAAACAATAAAAATCAATTTAAACGTTTTATGAATCACTGTGCTTACTTTCTTTAAATTATGTTGTTAATAACAAATTTTATTGTTTTGATGTATTTTCATATAGAAAAGCGCAGCACTGATATAATCACAACTGAGTAAATACCTATCCGCAGCCAACTTATCACAGGAATACTGAAACAACAACATTGTCTTACTGTCTACACCTAAAAATCAAGACAATCTGCCGATACTTCAATTTTCACACACACTTGCAGGGGCTTTCATAAATGTAAAATGTCTTGTAGTGTATTACGTCTTGATTTAATTCAGATTTACCTGTCTTAAGAATTACATGCCTTATTTATAATATTACAATCCCACCCTTGTTTCTCGTATTTAACTTATTCGTTACTTTGTTTAGGGGATTTCAAATTCCTCTTATAAATCCACTCTATATTCACGAATGTAATTTCCTTGCTTCTTTGTTTTAAGGGAACTTCAGGTTCTTTCTATATAACATACACTATCCACGTGTATAGTTTGCTAGTTACTTCAACTTTCGGTTATAATTAAGTATCGGTGTCTTAATTTCATGAGAAGTAAAACAATTCTTGTCATTGTTTCATGTAAGCTTGCTTCGTCACTTTCTTGTAACCTGTCAGCCAAGTGCAAAAATATTGAACAAAAGTTATAACATTTTGTAAGTTGCTTTACTCGCAAATGCTTAGTTTTAATAATGAACTGAAATCGGAGAATATTCCTAGAAGTTGGCCGAAAAGTAAAAATCTAACCGCAAACTGTTAACTTTTTAAATCAAGGATAATTTAACAAGAAGTTAAAAGTTAGACTTTAAATATTCGTACTGAATAACTTGCGTGAATAACCTTGTTTAGGCAAAGCTATAAATCCCGATTTATAGGTTGCGTCAGTTGTAAAAGTTTGTTTGTTCTTTAACATGTTTACGAAAATCACACAAGGACTATCTGCCCCTAATTTTGTAGTCACAGACTAGATGAAAGGCAGAATGTCAAAAGCACCCACGGCTAACTCTTGGGTTGCTCTTTATTGACGTAATAGTTGGATTTGACCATCATTCTTGTGGGTGTGGTGCACATTTTGAGTTAAACAGGACGCAAACCACGAATTCTCAAATTCATAGTACGGTCACGCTAATCCCTAGGCCACAGAATCATATTGGTCAAAATTTTTCAGACGCTTCTAGTCAAACAGTGTGTATTAACTAGCCTATTTAATTATCAGTTTTACTTGTTTGCTGTTTTGAGTATCTGACTAAAATAAAATTGATAATAGTTACAATTAACCTACTTAGTCTGGTTCACACCGTAACAATCATTGTTCGTGAAAACTGATGATATAAATAATGTCCAGATCACTATGCCTGCCCTATCTGGTTATGGTTGACATATTATAACATATTCTTTGCTTTCACTCATAGTATAATACCACACTTTACCGATACCTTCTATTTTCGCTGAGTTTACACTAATAAACGTCATCTGGAAATGGTCTTTTCTTATAACAATAAGAAGTTGATAAAAAGATATATATAATATATACGTAAAACGATGGCAAAACGCTATAAATGAGGACATACACGTTCATCTGTATCTTGACATCATGATATTAGGTAAGTTGTAACAGTAGCAAGCCACAAGGAGAATAAAATAGTATATTTGGAAGTAATCGTTTTAGTGTTCACAGAGGTTCTTTTGTTTAATTTTTCTAACTCAATTATCTCACTCTCTCTAAATATATATATAATCAACTAGAAGAGCATGACATTATATTTCCCACAAGCCTGATTATTTTCTGACTGTGGTAGAGCTGTATACATGTCGTCCTGGATTTTTATTAATTTACTGTTTAGAATATATCATTACTATAATAAAACAATCAGCGACATGTATTAACTGTTTCTAAAAAAACACTTGTTGTCGTAAATATTTTGTTGCAACTACTTAAACTTGTAACTGAGACTTTAAGCTATAATTTCAGAATTATATTATTGAATTTGAAACATACTTCATTCGAATTTGTAATTTCCGAGTGACACATTTCCGCTGAATCTGTAACTTACAAGTGACACATTTCCACTGAATTTGTAAGTTACAAGTCATATGGTTTATTTGAAATTGTAGCTTTCAAGCAAAACACATTATTTGAAGGTGTATTTTATGTGAAGCCATAATGCCTAATTAGTAGAGTAATTGTCAGGAAGCATTTCTACACGAAACAAGGAGAATGGTATTCCTGTCATTTAACATATATTCTATTTAGAAACAAATTAAATACCAAGAAAATGATTAATAAATGGTATTATATAATAACATTAATGCAATGCACGTAAAAAGTGCACTTCGTTAAACTTTTAACATCCCCATGGCAATTTTTTATAACATTTTTGGGCAATTTATTATGGTATATGTAAACTGTATAATGCATGTACGAAGGCAATCAATTGCAATTGCATCTTTGGTCACAACTTTTAATTACCTTTTATGAACGTGGTATTTAATTAACCGTCTTTTGTTCTCCAACAAACTAATTTATCACTAATGAACAGTGGCGAAAGTATAAAAAATCGCGTCCTATTGAAGAGCTTGCTAAATTTGCGAATTCAGGATTCACAGTTCGCGGTTCATATTTGAAAGAAGAAGAAAAAGGCGCTTCTCGCTTTGAGGGCGTGGGTACATACAAAGAAAGCTTTTTGTGTAGCTTTGCGCAAAAAATATCTAATAAACAAATAAACAAACTTACTGAAAACAACGAAAGACAAAGTTACGAAAAAATGAGAGCAAAGAAATAACGGGATTATTTATGTTTTTGACAATTTGTGTACGTTTTGACTTTATCTCGACAAGATGACCAGCAAACGTTACCATTCAACCAAAATGTTTGTGATTTTATATTTCATATTTCTTTTGGTTTGTGGTTGTACATGATTAACTTGCATAGCAAACTAAATAACATTTTAACACCTTAGTCAAAGTTTTATACAATATATATATATTAGATGTACTTCCGCAGGGTCTCCCGAAAGTTTTCTGCTTCAAGAGTAAATAAAACCAAAATTAAGTGTAACAAATATTTTTATTTCTTGCTTTTGAAGTTCATATTATGCTGTGTTGTAGCTACAGCGTGCAGAATTCTTCTCGTGATTCATGACGTACGCACGTTTTACTGACGTCACGGCAATACAAATTGCAACGTTATGCTTTCCCTCTAGTCTATCAGTTCAAAATTAGTGGCGGTTGTACAAAGATAGCCTTTTGTGTAGCTTTGCGCAAAAAAAAAAACCTACTGAAAATAATGAGAGACTAAGTTACGAAAAAATGAGAGCAGAGAAACAACGGAATTATGTAACATCATTTTAATGTCTACTGACTGACTGAATGAAAGACAACACAATGTATAGTGTTGCTTGCTAGAGGTTAAAATAAATGATCCTTCCAAGTGGCCTTCGGCCCCCTTAACACAGCGTAAAGTACTAAACATAAAAAAAGTCATTGATGGTAGTTAACATTTTCAGACTTTATCTGGTAGTTGATATCGAATCAATGCTAGCACAACATTTGGTTATCAGCATCAACTGCTTGCTTATTTGTTGAATTTGTTGAAAATCTGCTCGAGGGCTATCCGAGTTAAACTGTAATTTAGAAGTGATAGACTGCAGGAAAGGCTGCCAGTCAACCCCATTCACCGCCAACTCTTGGGCTACTCTCTACCAACGAATACTGGGATTGCCGTCACATTATAACGCCTCCACTACTGAGAGGACAAGCATGTTCGGTGATGGGAGTCAAACCCACGACCTGCAGATAGTATTAACTGGGCTGTGAAAATACTTTTATATATTCACCTTTTACTATATAAACAGAGGCTTTTTATAGCAAACTGAAATACGTCAGCTGCAAACAGTCAACAAAGTACCATTAAATAATGTTTTAATTTAGTGTCTGGATCGAGTAAATAATTCTCGACAAGTTGGTGTTACGACACCAGCTATGAGGTAGAAAGTAACTCCAACATCTTAACATCTACAATGCTCTAAGTATACACCGGTCAATAGTACGCACATAACAATAACCTATGTTCCTACTAATTACCGCAAAGTACAACAGATACATGTGCAATAAGGTCAATTGTTCTCGTCCGCATCCACACTGTAATTTAATTTTCAGAAACCGTCAAAATGGATCATTACAAAGAAGATTAAGCCTTTTTATGAATTCATCACTGTATCTTTTAAGTCTTTGCTAATATTTTACGTTATCCAATAAGTTTTATGTTTATTTATATTATTTGTGTTGTGTGTGTGAATATATATATATGTGTGTGTGTGCGTGCGTGCAACATATCTAACATATATAAAAGCCAGTTGTTATTTGATAATGTTCCATTTGTGTCGCTTAGCAACAAAACTATGACCCGATATCGTTGTTTTATGTATATAGTACTTCGAATGTTCACGAGGGTTGGTTTGAATTTCACTTTATATTGTTTTACGTTTTTGTTACACACACATACTTGTCTTGACGTTGACAGTTCTTGGAGAGTTTTAAAAACATTTAAAAGTTAGAGGTTAGTGACCATAATTTGTACGTTTTTATTAGGTTTTCGTGAAGTTTTCCAGTTTTATTATTAACTTTTTATATCAAACATCATTTTTTCTTTCTTTCTCCAAAACATATTGTCTTTAGTCTTAACTAATTATAGTACTTGAAATTAATTTTTAGGTTTAAAGTTTGTGACAGAATTTTTTCATTAATCTTATATAGGCTTGTTGGTTTTGAGCGTTTCATATTTTTTTTTTTTTTGGCGTCTAAAACGCAATTTTAATTATGTGACGTAATTAGAAAATCTATGTTCTGGTACGAGTGAAATATCGATGGATTTGTGAAATCTTCCTCTTACCACAAAGACACTTGAGTAAAACAACGGCATGAAATACATAAATCAGGTATATTTCAACAATTTATCCTGGGAAGTAGTGGGTCAAGGTTTCTATGATAAGATTATGTTAGAGAGACCTTAAACTCCTACTGCCTAGAGTTGTTTATTACTACCCCGGATAAGTGGGGCTACACGCATGGTCTTAGGATGAAGATGTAATCTCAGCATATCATAAATGTTAATAAATATAATATATATATATATAAAAGACACTATCTATCTTCTGGTAACGTATTAACATTTGTTAAAAATTAAAAATCTCAAGTTATAAAAAAATGGCGTCATTAAAATATTTGGTGTGCCAATAAAAAGTGATCAGAAGACGTAAATGTGTTTGAGAAATAAATTTCAAAGAAAGAAATATTCATAATAATTTAGAGCATTTTCTAATTATTGTAGAGCAATGTGTGATTGTCTTTATTTTATGATGAAGGGGAAGTTTGGGGAACAAAGGTCGCTGGAGGAAAAGCGTGGGTCCTCTCGGGGGCTTTTTACAAAACTCCAACCCGTTATTTACTGAAGGGTCGGGCAAGACTATATATATATATATATATATATATATATGTGTGTGTGTGTGTGTGTATGCGTGTGTGTGTATGTATATATAAACATCTGTAAAGTTATTTTTTTATTCTCATTTTAAAAGTTTTCTTACTGAACAGTACTTCAGAGCAAGGAAATAAAAGTATACTTGCTCATATTATATATATACATATATTTGAAGAGTTTTTTTTTTTTGGTGTACAAAACTTGAAGATAGCTTTTACATGCGGAAACATCTGTTAGCCTAGTTCTTGGACAGATCTTAAAATATAACGTTGATAAACGGAAACATCGGCACATGTAGATATGTAGATCTTGAAAGTCGAGTTGTTGCAAAGGAAATATTTGCTAAAGCTTTTCGCCATGCACTAATCATAGCATATATATACATGTATATAAATAAATAGAGAAATAGCTCAGTCATCCATAGTCATATATATATACTGTATTTCATTCAGTTAACTTATTGTTTATACTTTGCGGTAATTTCTGATAAATAGTAGGACCCAGAACTTATAAATGAAAACTTATACATCAGTTTGTCTGAACCTCTGTTTTTTGTGCAAGTACCTTCAAACTGTTCTACTTGTTGCTACACAACAGAAGGGGCTTGACTGAAGCTCTTTATCTCTGCCTAGCTCTCTCCCCTCCCCCTGCCAGCTGCTGTAAGACGACAAGGAAAACTTTGAGACCAGACAAGAAGGTGCAGGAGGAGGAGAATATTTTTGTCGAAAGAAGTATTTGCATTCTTCTTGACGTTCACAGCATTGGTGGCATGGAAAAATGAACGTTAAGTTAAATTCTCACCATGGCACATCCTGCTTATTAAAAATGCAACGTTGCGGTTTTGCATAACTAGAGGCAACCATCCTGACTCACCCTCTAACTAGGCATCACGGGTGGCCACTACTTGTTCGTGTGTGTTCATTTAGTCACACTTCATCTTCTATACTTCGTTAACTCTGGAGGTAGGAGACTAAAGGTTACTCTGCTCGTGTATCAATTTTAACAACACTGTATAGCTTCATATAACAGCAACAAAAAATGCCGATACTATTAAGGCGTTATATTACACGATATCTTCAATTGTATACTAACTCTATGAAATTTTATCATAACGTATCGGAACAGTATCCATATTAGTCTAGAACACACTAGGAGCCATAATGGTCACATTGGACAACCTATGGCAGACACTCTAACATAGTCCTGAATTTAGGAGACAACCAAATTAGTTAGCACTTGAATTTCTAACCAGTTCAAGCATTTGCGTAATAACAGCTTAGTTCAATGTTGTTGGTAATAAAAATGAAGTTTCATGGTAGAGTCATGTATTGTTGTTGTGTTCCTATGAATCGATTATCCAAATTTTTAGTTTCCAAGCACCAACACCATATGGTGAAACAATTTGTTTTACTTAAGGCTAAATTTCAGTGCCAGCAATATTCACTAGAAGAGCCAAGGGTCACGGGTCACCGATTTTAGATGAAGATACCATCACAACTGTGCCTGCGGGATATTCGGGGCGGTAGTAAAAAGGGAACTCATGCTGATCGACTCTTTTGCATTAAAGAGCCCCGAAACTTTAAACTAGCTCTTCAACGATTCAACTTCAACCCCAGAAGCAATATCATTTCCTTTTTCTACACCCAGTATTCGTGTTTACTGCGATTTTCCGAAAAGCAAATCATTTCCTGTTTACTTATTGACATTATGAGGACCATACAAACTGCTCTGTGAATGGATGCTTTAATTAGCTACTTTTCAACTTCCCAAATTAACTTAAGCCTTAGAACCAGCTTCTATGATGTTCAGTTTTACTTCTGGTATTGTGTAAATTGCAATTGACCACTTCTTATGGTCCGAATCACAAGGTTGACAAAACAAATATTTGCTAACACAAAACGTGAATATTTTATCCAAGCTATTAGTATATTGCCAAACAGTTATTATATATTCGCTGTTGGTGTCACGTACTCCTACTATCAATATTTGGTTATTACATACTCGCTGTTAGTATTGTCACATACTCCTACTATCGATATTGGGTTATTACATATTCTCTGTTGGTACTGTCACATACTCCTACTATCAGTAGTGTGTTATTACATATTCTCTGTTGGTACTGTCACATACTCCTACTATCAGTAGTGTGTTATTACATATTCTCTGTTGGTACTGTCACATACTCCTACTATCAGTAGTGTGTTATTACATATTCTCTGTTGGTACTGTCACATACTCCTACTATCAGTAGTGTGTTATTACATATTCTCTGTTGGTACTGTCACATACTCCTACTATCGATATTGGGTTATTACATACTCCTACTATATGTAGTGTATTGTCATGGAACATTATACACCCACTTTCGGTAATGCACCGTCATACAGTATTATACATCCGTTGATAGTAATGCACCGTCATTCAGTATTATACATCCATTGATAGTAATGCACCGTCATTCAGTATTATACATCCGTTGCTGGTAATGCACCGTCATACAGTATCATACATCCGTTGATAGTAATGCACCGTCATTCAGTATTATACATCCGTTGCTGGTAATGCAACATCGTACAGTATTACATATATTACATATTCGCTGTCGATATTGCATCGTCCCACATTGCTTGAACAATACCGTTTAGTGGTCGTCTTGTCGAAGTCAATTAAACACCCCCTGTCAGTAGTGTACCGTAACACTGTATAACACGCCTACTGTCTGTTGTGTGCATTCACTTGGCATTACACATCTGCTATCGGTTTTCGCACATTGAAGGAACGATAAGATGGTATCATTGAATGATGTCAAAGTCGAACATCTCGCTTGTTATAATGTCGCTTGTTTCAATAAAAAGAGCCACAATACGCACTCGAAATTCTTCATACGTGCAGACGTTCCAAACTCTACCTAAAATCTAAAGTGGATAATTCAATTCCAAATGTATTAAAATTTAAATCATGCAATGGCAGCTTATTTGTTTTGTTCGGAAGTAAAATGGGTTATAAATGTGACCCATAACAATATTCTGTTATACTTAAGTTTTGATCCTTATCAAGCCAACAGGGCATGGAAATTACCTCATAACAAACTTTCCAAAGGCTGACCAAACTCAGCCAGCGTATAGTTGAACAACGTAAAAGAATATATCCGCCTTATAATATCCTCTTTTCTAATTTTCCGAGATTGTGAGGCTTGGCAGCACGTCATAAAAATATAACACTCAGGTGAAATAAACCAGAAAATCAAAACAGTCAATTTCAAGTCCAGTAGATTGACAAGCATGAAGCACCAACTTTAAGTAAAACGTATTAAGATATCGAAGTAGAAGTATTTCCAGGATTTGTGTATTAGTAAAAGTTTAGGAAAGAAAGTAAATAAGCGATCGTTGAGGTGTAAACAAAACACAAGTTAATACGCGCACAATAAAAAAATGACGCACATACTTTATCTACCTATGTTAACTAGATATGTAGGCTAATCATTCATAAGCTTCAAATATGATATGAGATTTTTCCTACGATAACTAGACTTGGTGAGTACCTGGTAGTGGAACTCCAAATCACTAATTAGTTGTCAACTCGTAATGTTGCCATCGACATAAATATACGATTGAATTGCGTGACCTCCGCAAAACTTGTACGGCTAACTGAACACGTTTCATGCACTCAGGGCAAATCAGCAACAAAACTTCCACAACGTGTGGCCACTGGGGGGGAAATTATTATTCTACATTAATGCTCATTATTAAATTTTCTTGTGACAAAAACGAACGCCACGTCAAAAAATAAGTAAATCGCATATTCATAAAATCAATAACTCTGCTTAAAGAAAAAAGCATTAACCCTATGGGCCTTGGATTACTCGACAGCACACTGCAGTTTTTTTTTCTTGGAGTTGTGCTAAATTTTTTGGTACAATATGCGAGACTTAATAGTTAGATATGGAAAAGATTTATCGGTGAAACACTTCGAAAGTATACAACATTCTCATGTTTGTTTGGTTATTGTTAAACATAAAGCTACATAATGGGTTTATGGGTGAGTTGAGAGATTTAATCATTACATGAAATACTACACTAAGAGAATTTAGAAACTACTTCGTGTTGTTTGTATGACCGAAACTTGCATCTGGCAATTTTGAATCAAAACTAAATTAAATGGAATGGGTGCAGTGATCTCGGTTACATTAACTTCAGATATGAAGTGATTATATCAGGATCACTGTAGTTATAGGCATAAAATAGATTAACAAAAGGAGGATTGCCGAACTTGTAAAAAAATTAAACAAAACAGAGTAAATAAAACTATACGAAATTTATCAAAGTTTGAATTCGAGAAATTATTTTATTTATTGCTATCATAGATGATTTTAGTTCAATTAGAGAAGCGCACTCTACGGATTAAATGGACAATATATGAGGAGTAAAAAAAGTATTGAAAATAAACAATATTTGAGGATTACAGAAAAGACACAAAGTAACGGAAATGAGCAATACTTGAGGAGTGCAGAAGAAACACAGAAACTAACGGAAATGAAAAATATTTGAGAGGTATAGAAAGAAGACGAAGAGTAAAAAAATGGACAATATTTGAAGAGTATAGAAAGAAGACGAAGAGTAACAAAAATGGACAATATTTGAAGAGTATAGAAAGAAGACGAAGAGTAACGAAAATGGACAATATTTGAGGAGTACAAGGACATAGAAAGTATGGAAATGAACAATATTTCAAGAGTATAGAAAAGACACAAAGTAATGGAAATGAATAATATTTAAATTACATTGAAAGAGAAAAATATTACGTTAGAAGTCTTAGTTCGGAAAAATGATTAAAGTTAAACAAATTAATAAACGTAAGAATTAAATTATTGAATTAAATAATAAATAGCTTCATCTATGCTAATAAATTTAATATCTGTATCTATGCTAATAGACTTAATATCTGTATCTATGCTAATAAATTTAATATCTGTGTCTATGTAGACATTTAAATATCATTGTTCATAAATTAACTACATGTTACCACATAAACATTTAAAATACGTCATTAATTTGTTAATTTGCATCTACAATTTGAGAACTCCCAAAGCAGGGTTGACCTGATCTCATCTATCAAGCTGTTTGAAACTACTTCATAAGAATGATTTTTAACACATAATTTTTCTGTTTTGTCTCTAATTGAAAGCATTAACATAAGACAGAACTGAAGATATTTTTCTCTACAGATGTAGTCTAGTAACTAACGGTCTCATATCGGTAACTTCAGTTTATCTAGGTTATAGAATACTTGTTTGTTTGTTGTTAAGCGTAAAGCTACACAATGTTTAAACCCGGTTCAACTAAGTTATATTTTTACAGAATATAGCGCTGGTTTATATATCTTCAAACTGAGTTCTGTTAAGATAGAAAAATTCACTAAGCCTTTTAAAATGTTGACAGTTTCTGCCTGGATATGATTCAACAGTGGTTTTATTATAAAGTCTCTTCTGTTCTGCAAGAATCTAATAACTGTTATACAAATCACAACTTCAGTAGTTTATCTTGCTTTTTTTATCTCCCTAACTCGAATAAGGAACCTGAGCACGGTTCACGTTTTTACGTTTAGTTCGTTGTTATTTTCCTTAAACACTTGGTTTCTTGTTTCTCAAGGATAACTAATACCTGCATATCTGTATTACAATGTTATTGTCTACTTGTTTTGTAGTACGTGCTCTATTAAAACTTTCAAGTGGTTTCTAGCCACCTTTACATACTAAAAGCTGAAAGAATGTAAAGATTTAAAACGCCCAGTTGACGATATCCGTGTTCTTCGTATAAACATTTCAAATCATTTCAACTTATTAAATATTATAGACTTGACCAGCAACTTGGAAAGCTGACCACAGTAGTAACTGAATAATAACAGTATGTAAGAGCAAGTTTTGGTGTTCTACTAGAGTTAACTCTAAGCCACGTAAACTACAATATTACTACTACCGGTTCAATGTTTAAACCGACCATGGCTACGAGTGAAAGTATTAGTATTCTCTAGACCACAGCTCAACCCACGGTCTCGATTCCACTACGCTAGCTTGTACTGATAAGACCTCGTAACTATAACTGTACTCGATCCATACTAATCATGGGCGAGGCTCGTTTTGTCCGGCACTAAAACGAACGCAAGTCAAGCTATTCCACACACAGTTCAGCTCTCACTAGATATCGTTTGTACTTAGGACATTATGATCCCACGTTGATCACACGCACTGTATTAACACTTGTTATATGCAGTTCTCAAACGTACACACTTATTTGTCATTGTTTATACCTTTGAGTAAAAACTTCAGTATATATCGTATAAATATACAAATATATATCTAAATATTATAATGCTACCACGTATCCAAGGGAGCTTTAATGTCAAGTTAACACTCCTCAAGAAAATATCTTCTGTCAGTGTGTTTTTGTTTGCGTTACGCTATTCCAAGAAAGCCGTTGTGTTATACCTTAAATTGTCTCAGGAAATAGTTTCTTTTTTACATCTCACAAAGGCCTGAAAATATTCTTCCTTCCTGTTGTTGTATGTCCTATAATTTCTCTCTACATGTTACTGTATACTTTACACTGTTCTTAGTTTCTCTCTACATATTACTGGATACTTTACACTGTTCTTAGTTTCTCTCTACATGTTACTGTATACTTTACATTGTTATCTGTTTCTCTCTACATGTTACTGTATACTTTACACTGTTATTTGTTTCTCTCTACATGTTACTGGATACTTTACACTGTTATTTGTTTCTCTCTACATGTTACTGGATACTTTACACTGTTATTTGTTTCTCTCTACATGTTACTGGATACTTTACACTGTTCTTTGTTTCTCAGTAACATGTAGAGAGAAACAAATAACAGTGTAAAGTATCCAGTAACATGTAGAGTATACATTACACTGCTCTTAGTTTCTCTCTACATGTTACTGTATACGTTACACTGCTCTTAGTTTCTCTCTACATGTTACTGTATACTTTACACTGCTCTTAGTTTCCCTCTACATGTTACTGTACACTTTACACTGTTCTTTGTTTCCCTCTACATGTTACTATACACTTTACACTGTTCTTTGTTTCCATCTACATGTTACTGTATAGCTTTACACTGTTCTTTGTTTCTCTCTACATGTTACTGCATACTTTACACTGTTATTTGTTTCTCTCTACATGTTACTGCATACTTTACACTGCCCTAAGGAATAGTTCACTTTTAAATATTGTATACCTTATACTGTTCTAAGAAATAACTTCTCTTTAAATACTGTTGTATGCTTTAAATTGTTCCCTAGATTTTCTACATGCTGTTGCATAGCTTACACTGCCTTATAGTTTCTTTCTACGTGGCGTAATATACTTTACGTTGTCCCATAGCTATTGTATGTTATAATTTCCAATGAAAAAAGTTATCGTTTCTCCATATTATCGCACACCCTATCATTTCCTCAAATCTTAAGCGATTTAATTGTTAATAATCCTTTGTCTGTTGATGTCTATAAATAGTTTTTCCTGTATTTATTTCGTTGCCTAATAACTAAATGCTTCTCTTTAGATAGTAGTTCATACCTTACACTGTCTCTAGACATTTTGATAACAAAAAGAATAAAATTTTGCTCCTTCAATGAAAAGCTAAATTTTATTGTGCATAAAAATAAAATTATATAGAATATTATAGAATTAGTAAAATGTTCAAGTAAACATTTGATAAGTAAAAAGCATATCTTAATGTACGATAAGGACAAACGGTGGGAGAAAGCAGACATGCGATGACCCATTTATTAGGTACTAGCTTTTCACATCTACAACACACTTTTACATTCTAACACGATGATATACCATGTGTAATGTAAGTAAGTATAAGCGACATGACTGGAAACGAATCGTGTTTGAATTAGACATCCATATCTTTATAAACTACATAACATCGACAACCAATGAAAATGGTCTTGCGGTGGATAGAGAACTAAGTAATTTTTTTTAGAAAAGGTGGATTTGATACCCATAACACGTGGAGTAAGACTGTTCTTGATTGGACAGAAGTAACACTATGGGACTAGCTGCTCAACAAACAACGTTCTAAAAAAATGTGTAGAGTTGTGAAACTTGCTATAAATATATTACAGGCAATTTTATTCAGATATGAATAAAACAGTTTTAAATCTGATTTTAGTTTGTTTATAGTTAAGCACAAGGCTACACAATGGGCTATCTGTGCTCTGTTCACCACGGGTATCGAAACCCAGTTTCTAGCGTTGTAAGTCCGCAGGCATGCCGCTTTGCCACTGTGGGGTACTAATTTTATTAACTTCTTATGGAAATTTAATATCTAAACGTTAATACTTTCAAAATAAAGACATTCTTCTCTGGTGACATCTTGAAGTTGTAAGAAATTCTGAGCGAAAGTGAAGAAGATACATCAATGTAATGATACATCAACCACGCCTAATCTAAAACTATTTTAATGGGACACAATTTTCGGAGTTTCGAACAACTTAAGAAAATGTTTTTTGTTACATTTTACAGTGGGTTAAGCCACGTACTATTTGAAAGCGATTGCAGAATACAACACTGATTACAGGATTACATTAAGGGTTTTTCCGTAGATACCGGATACCAATAGACTATTAACTTTAACAATCGTAATTCTTGCCGTTACGTCTTCAGATTTTTTTAGACTGTTTCCTAAATATAAGCTTTTTTTACCGTTTCACAATAATTTCGTCTCTTTCTTTTTCAGTCAATATATTTTATTTTAGCTCCTAGTTAATATTGTACGAAGGCCTGATTGAGTTCAATAAGAGATTCTGCTTTTAATGCTGCATTTTATTCTTTATTGCGTCTGATAAAAAGGCTGAGGAATACTTTTAAAATATTGTTGGCCAAATAGAATATAGAGACATTAACTCTCTTACATCAGACAATGGTTCACACGCTGATGTATAGCTAAGACGAATGTCCTGTATGTCGTGAGAATTTGTTCAATCGACTTAGGCACGCCCCTGAAGCTGTTTCTATTTAACGGAGATAAAAAGAATTAATCAGTCAGAAACCTCTCGGCCGATGTTTAGACCGCTGTCAGTAACGCAATATGCAAACTGACACATAAACCTTGAAACTAGCTTAATTGAAATTCTAACGTAACCAATAAGCAACGCAATTTTTTCATATGAAAGTTTCACTCTAATGAAAACGTAATCAGTGCATATGAAGAGCTTTCTACTATCAAGCCATTAACTTAGATCGTAAAAAATATCTCAACCAGAAATATACATATAATTTTGTAGTACGACAAACCATATGAACTTTGTTGAATTTAAACCTAAACTATAACTTAATCAGAAATGTATGCATCATTTCTCACAAACCAATTATGAAGTTATCTTAATCACATCCACAAAGCATAATACAATAATGTAGTCGATCATGACGCGTAATTAAGGTAAATGGAACTTTACGAAACCGGTGTACAATAACAGATGCAAAATTTCATAGTCATCTTTAATCACTCCTTTCAAGAAACGCAACAGAAACCAGTTTTTGTTGTTATGATTAATCGCGATCCATTTCCAAAACTGTGCATTAAAAATAACCGCGTTAACTGAATATTGAAGTTTTAAAATACTCTGCACCAGAGCATCCTGACATATTTGTGTAATGAAACTAATATTACTAACAAATACTAAATTTAAAAAAATTAATTTCATACTTTTATGGGTGTGCAGTACTGATACAGGAGTTACACCCAAATTACACATTATTTAAATTACTGTCTATTTTGTTTATAAGTTCACTTTTTTACATAGCAGGAGTATTAATACTTGTTTGTTTTTAAGAAAGAGTGCGAATTCTCACCTAGTAAACAACAATGGGTGTTTGTTGGAACCACACCCTTTTTCTTAGAGTGTTTGTTCTGCCAACTAAGACATTCTATACGCTAAGTAAGACTCGTTCTTTGGTCATTAACCACTGTCCTCATGCAATGGGACACTGCTCTCTGAATAACTCCTGCCAGTTATGTTCACTGTTAGACTCTGACAAATGTCTTTAGCAACTTGCCTTCATTGTTATTTCAAAAGTCCAGACAGGCAACTAAATGTCCTAAACATGGTGTGTTGAGTAAGATATAGGATCCGGACAGACCATTTCAATATTTTGATGTTATCACTTCGAAGCCAGAGATGGGTCGTGGGTTTTTGAGGCAGGGAGCATCATCCTGTTACAACAACAACACACTGGCCTGATGACCAAAAGCCTTTGAGCCCCGAGTTGTGTTACTTTTATATATCCCGACATTCCCGGATATTTAGATGTACAGAGATTTCACAGATAGATCCCACATCCAATCACCACCACAATTCTTCACAGTTACACAACATAGTTATGGGTAAAATCCTTTCATATCTACTTCCAAACTCATAATTGGCCATCACTTAAAAGAGGTTGGATCGGACTCTTTCACGCCACAAAATACGAAACTAATCGTTCAAATTACAGTATTGACGGGGTCACTCGGTGGGACAACGGTTACTTTACGGACTTACAATGCTAGAATACGAGGTTCGATTCCATGCGGTGGACACAGCAGCTAGCCCAGTGCGGCTTTTTTCTGAAAACAACGAACCAGTATTGACGGGATTCACACTCAGAAAATGGTACAGGGCAACCTTTGAGGTAATATACAATTTTCATCTTCCAGTTCTTTCAAATAATTCATGTCAAATGTGCTATGCAGACCTTACAGATGGTGCGTGTTTACATGTGGCCACATTGTATGCAAGTAGAATACCGTAAATTTGTTTCAAAAAGAGCTCCCAGCATGTGCTCACAATACTAACAAATAACATATTTTACGTTCCAACAAAATTTACTTTACTTTTTACTTTTTTTTTACAATTTTTACAAATAAGTCTCAGGTAACATTGAAGTATCTCATTATTTCACCTATCGATTTTTACATTTATAGCAACCTCTAGTTTCTCTTGTTTCAAGTTCGCCATGTTTTGACATCTTTTAGGTACTTTCATATTTACTAACTTGCTTACCTGCAAGACAAGAGATGTCCGTATACTTTGGCATAATATTGTGTATATATATATATATATATATATATATGTATATATGTGTGTGTATTTGTATAGCACAAACACAAAATCTGGTGTGTTGCTAATGTAATGAATGTCTTCAATTACGTAGTTAATTACTAATGTAAACGACTGAATATATTAATCGTTGTAAACGTCGTCTTTAGAAGGATGAATGCTAATATCAAATCTTTAATAGAAAGCCAGCAAGGAATAACTTTACAAAATGAAACGCAGAAACTAAGGCAAATGTCACTATTGCATAAAAAAATATAAGGCCTAATAGAGAAGTTTATAAAAAATGTCATATAAAAATATACAAGAAGGCAAATTAAACATCAAAGGACATTTATAATACAGTTAAGAATTAAGATAAATCCAAACCCATTATTTACGTCTACATTTAAATGTCACAGAGATAAAATATTATTTTAGAAACAAAGATTTTTGTTGATTTATTAGTTTAGAGATTTTTCACGTATATATATATATATGTAAATATAAGATGTTGATACCAAGAGGAGATTGGTAAATAACAATACATTACTTTTTACTACACGCAAAGTAATGTGCATTTGTTACAGAAAGAGGCAGTTTGATGAAATTCATGTTAAATGCTTTTACGATATTTAAGCTTCTGTAATTTGTAGTTACTTGTTTTTTCACATCGAGAATGAACGAGCTGTGTGGTCTTGTTGCTCTCGTCGTCACTTATTTCTACTTACACATCTGAACGTATAACAAAGCATATCAGTAACACTAAACTCAACTTTGAACGTGCTAATAGTGCAGTCCAAGGTGCCATAGAAACCAGATCTAAGGCATGTTGATAATTTAGAAAGTATGAACTATAAAACAATCTTTATCTTCTTTATATGATGGGTTTCCGTAAATTAACTTGATGAAGTAGTCATATTTGAATATCTGCAAATTGCCGTTGAGATTCTTGGTTGGCATGGTTCAAGTTCGAAAATAGAGTTACGTTGACCGTAGAATTTAATAACTTCTAAATACGTCACCTGTAGATGACATATAAATTGGCCAATTGAAACAGTAATTTAAGAACATGGAAATTATTTCCGTTGTAGAACAAAAGTAAAAAAAAAAGAAATATTTTCTTCAATACTAGAATTACGAAACATACATTTGTCTAATTTTGTTATATAAGTAAATGTTTTTTACATACAAACGCTTATCAACAATGACAAAAAAAATTTAACTGTAATATAATTAAGTTATTAAATGTCAGAATTTCTGCGGAGTAATTTTAAATAATTTTTCAATTATTCTGCTACAATAAGAACACCAGGAATAAGTAAGTTAAGCACTTTGTTGTCTGGCTGGCTTATTTATTAAACAATTTGTTGCCTGGCTGCTTTGTTACAACGCTAAAAACCGGGTTTCGATGCTCGTGGCGGACAGAGCACAGACAGCCCTTTGTGTAGTGTTGTGCTTTACTACAAACAAACAATCAAATAATTCGGACAAGCAAATTATATCGGGTGAGCGTATTTTGTTTCTTCGGCTTTGAATATATGAACCGAGACACGTTAATATGTCTACTAAATGTGCAAGGTGTTATAAAGTGTCTCCATATAGTCTTGATAGATCCATCGAATCCCCTATAGGTATCTGAAAAAAGTGTATTTGTTTCCAATATCCACAACACGTGTTCAATTATTAAAACTGTAAAGTTTAAACTTTCTAAATTATATCTTCAATCACCATTTCGAAACTTGCGAAAGAATTGTGTTAAATAAACTAGAGCTAATCTAGTGTTTAGCGTGTCCAGACTATGAATCCAAGGATTCGTGGTTGACGTCCCTTTACCACAAAACATGCTCTGCACTTCGGGGTTGTGTATGCAATATAAGAGTGGCGTTCTAATCCTACTATTCGATCAGCTAAGATAAGCCCAAGAGCTGACGTTGGGTTATATTGGCTAGCTGCCTTCACTGTATTTCATCGACTCAAAATTAGGGATGGCTATAAGCAGATAGCCCTTGTAAAGCTTCACTTGAAAATTCTAAATATAATAGGAACATCGTCTAAATTTATTCCCAAATGTTCTCATCTCGAATAATGTCATAAGAAAGTTCGGAGAAACAAAATATAATACCCCTCTCCCCTTCAACACAGTTTTTATAACTATGAAAGAAAGGTCACATCACTTAGGAGTTGCTATTTGATATCACTTTTATATCGTTAGCGCAATGTCATATCTGAACTATTCATTAAGTTCATGATTTTTTCTAGATGATTGTAATGTCTTTAAGGGTATATAGCATTTCCACATTGAATGCACCTCATGTGATACACGAGTTAAACGATAAGGTCAGAGACTTCAAGGTTCAGCAATAGAATTTCTATTTTTAAAATGTTAATCAAAGGGAGGTCAACCATTTAGCATTTTCAGCTGTAAGGCTCCAAGGCTGAGAATACAGGGAGTGTTCAGCGCCGTATGGCGGCTCGAATCTTGGAACATCAGTACTGCATCCAGGTAAACTAACCACTAGTTGTTTGTAGTTAAAAACAAAGCTACACAATGGGCTATCTGTGCTCTGCCCACCACGGGTATCGAACCCCGGTTTCTAGCATTGTAAGACCGCAAACATACCGCGGTGCCACTAGGGGGCGTAACCACTAAACCCCTCCCGGCCCGTATGAAAAGTAAATGAACA
>NW_013665661.1:587414-588863 GCF_000517525.1 Limulus polyphemus
AACCAAACCAACACAATCGGCTATCAGCGCTCTGCCCACCACGGGTATCGAACCCCGGTTTCTAGCATTGTAAGTCCGCAGACATACCGCTGTGCCACTAGGGGGTGTAACCACTAAACCCCTCCCGGCCCGTATGAAAAGTAAATGAACATAATGTATCTTTCCAAAATGTGTGGGGTATCAACTTACAAAATCGTACATGATGACAATTTTTAATGCCACAGAAAACGATTATAATGCTGTGTTTGTTAGGGCAAAACTACACAATGGGCTATCTGCGCTCTTTCCACCGCAGGAATCGAACCCCAGATTTTAGCATTTTCAACACGTAAGGTTAACGCTGACCTACTGGGAGACGAGTATGATAAACAAAATATGTTACGGTAATGTAATATATGGGTGCTGATTATAATAATATTTGAATAAATTTAACACAGAATGATGACAAATAAGTTAAAACGTATTTATTCAGTCATGTTGTAGCAAACACACGGAAAGATTAGCTGTCATTAGATGAACTACACAATTATATACACAAACACTATAGCTATTAAGTCCTTTTATATAAAAAAGAACTTTATAGCTAGTTTGAAAGCAAAACTTAAAAGTAGTTTAAAGCATATTTAGTCTATGTCTCAGAAACACCAATGTCTCATATGAGCCATCTGTTTAATATAAGAAGATAAGGTTTAGTGTGCAAGCTGACGACAGGGACGCCATTCAAAATGATATCCAGCCAGTCATCAAAAAAGGATTGTATGCAACAAACGAAGTCACGAAGGGAGATTACAAGAGATCGAAGTGTCGTGCAAGGGGCGCAAGACATTCCAGAATGATTTGATATAATTTAGGGTGGAGACCCTGCTTTAAAAATAAAAATCATCCTTTGATAACGTGAAGTGTTCGAACGCATGACTTGATCGGTTAGCACGTTCCTTTGGCGAATTCATGCCGATTTCTGATAACGGTTGATGCAGTTTCGTCGATCCTAGCTGCGTGCACTAGAAGCTGTATGTGTTAGCTGCGAATATCTTCAATTCTGCCAGTTTCTGAAACACCGTTCTATTGATTGATCAATGTAAAATGGCCGCTGTTTCCTTTAAGTGTGTATAAAATGTGCCATTTTAAAATTTCGAATCAGTGAACACCTGCCTTGTTTTCTAACGACTAATATTAAGACAAATAAATAGTCTGCAACATTACCACCAATAAAACTTAATCATCTCAGTAAGTAGGGAAGTTTTGAAAAACCCTTATTAGCAGAACATGTTTTATCTCATCGCCTATTGGACAGATTTAAAATATCAGGCGGGCGGTAGTACTTCTTATGTAGGGATGGCTCGGATAATTCATCGAAATGATATTTTGAATATCTACTCAATAGGTCATCAGAACTTTACAATACTATACAGTGTTTCCTTTTATAACAATATCTATGTAATGACCGAG
>NW_013665661.1:589210-598298 GCF_000517525.1 Limulus polyphemus
ACTTAGATGACATAGCTTCAAACGTAGTATCCGCTTTAATAAGTATTATTAATAATCAGTAGTAATTAAAAACAATAATAATTCTAGTGCAAACGATGTCATCATTACCCCTTGACGCTAGCTTTTTGACATAATTTTTTTTGTTCTTTAAAAACCTTAAGTACAGCGTGAAACTGGAATTACCAGCCAATAATAGATAAACAATAAATATTGCAATTGGAACCTTATTATATTTAGAACTTGGTTATAAATACAACTTTCCTGTCTCTACTGAAACATTGCATTAAAAAAAAACAAAAAACAAGCAAACAAGTAAAGAAAAAATTTTTCAAAAGAAGAAATAAATGTAGGGATGGCTAATATCAAACCTTAAAAAACAATGCAAATAAGATAGTAGAGATGGCACTTGCATCATTCATACATAATAGCACAGGCATGAATTAACTAAAGCAAGATATATAACTATTCAATCACAACTAAGTTTAATTTATCCTATTTTGTCTCTTAACGTTCTACTACACTGTGTGTCTGTGCTATTATGTAGAAATGATGCAAATGCCATCCTACTATTCCGTTTGCATTATTTTTGAAGGATTGATATTAGCCATCCCTACATTTATTTCCTTTTTTGAAAAGTATTTTTTTCTTTGCTTGTAATTACCCGATTTTGCCTCGAGTTCGTAAAAATGGGAAAAAAAAACGAGATACAAGATTCCAAACAAAAAAGGGAAACTGGTTTATCTTACAGAGCTAATGTTTCCCAATGAGTCAGCGGTACGTTTATGGACTCTAACGTCCAGAGCGTGGACAGCCCATTGTGTAGCTTTATGCTAAGAAAACAATAACAACCGAGTTGCAAGTTAGTAGAAAGATGAAATGAATTCGCAACGTGTATAATTGTTAGATTTGTTAATAACATATATCTTAAAACAGCTCAATGTGAACATTGTTTATCCGGAAAAAAGTATTTTATACCCTGTACAAGTGAGTCTGGAATAGATGCTTTAAGACAGTGATTCTGAACGTGGGGCGCACGCCCCAAAGGGAGGCAATTTGAAAATGCTACAATAAGAAAAATTAAACTCCTATTTTTTTGGTAAATTTCCAAATTTTTACATTATATTATTATACCTTTTCAACACCAAATTTGTTTTTTTTATATTAATGGGGGGGAATCACATTTTTTTAGGTTTCGAAGTGGGGCGTGGAGCAAAAAAGGTTAAGAACCACTGCTTTAAGAGTTATAGCCCTCAAATAAAATTTCTAGAAACGACAACATAAGTCTACTTATGAAACATGTAAAAGGAAAAGTAATTTGATTTAGCATTTTACTTCTCCGAAAAGGGAGTTCTTAATTTAGAGTGTACTGTATATTTGTAAATTCATGAATATAATTGTATTTTCACACCATTTACAGTTAATTTGTTTCATTCTAAGATTGCTTGCTATACAGTCATCTTTCACTGGTAAAGTGACTCAAATGATTAGCTTCAACTCATACTTAACTGTTTCGGTTTAATCTCATTTCTTTCCCCACTTCGGAGCTGCGAAGGTGATTAATTTATATACATTTGACAGGGGATTTACTTTTTCCGCGTTTATGACATATTAACAAACTCGCTCTCAAGTAAATTCAGCAAATAGACATTTCCTCACAGTTAAAGAAAATTGGAGAAAAGAAAACTCGGTATCACTAAATAACGTTAAATGAAGTACAGTAATAAAGAAACTCTGGCAAAAAAAAAAAAGGCGAAAAATCCGGTATCATTAAAGAAAAGCCGGAAAAAAGAAAATCTGGTAGAACTATTCAACAATCAATGTAACGAATGAATATGCAAAATGATGTTGTCATGAAAACATGTAATTTGTTTATAACGGAAAATAAAAGGGCTTTTCCGCTGAAATTCTAGGGATTGAATGTGAAATATTAATTTAATTATGGAGATGCAAAAATAAAATAATCTTAGCAAGAGCTATGGCTGTAATTTGCTCTGAAATATCCGAATTTTTATTAGAGGCAAAATATTAATTAGACGTACGTTTAATACTGGACAAAGTACTAGGATGTTAAATCTGCTTATTTGAATTTTAATTTGGTTAAAACTAAATTTGGTGAACACGCGATATTAATACTATACATGATTTTTAAAAATATATCATTATGGAATTGCACAAAATTGCATAGTGAGCGAGCAATAAAATATTAATATATTTCTAAATAATTTAGAAAACGAATCAAAGATCGCTCTTCTATCAACGATATCTTTTGTCAGAATCTAAGTTTTATTCCCAGATTAACTTAAATATTCAATGACGCGCAGCAAAAAATCTAGGCAAAAAACTCAGTGTATGTGTGTGTGTGTGAGAGAGAGAGAGAGACTAGCAGAGAGTTCGTGAATTTTTTCGTGATAAACTGTCCTCTTCTAATAAAAAATAAGTGTCCAATTTTATAGAGAAACATATGTGAACTTTGGCTGTTTGTGCATAGCCGTCCCTAATTCTGAACTGATATACTAGGTGGAAAGGAGCTAGCAAATAGCACCCACCTCTCTTGTCTGATTTTTGATTTGACAATCACTCTTACAGCGCACCCATGCCCCCAAAATGCAGAGCGTGTTTTAGCGGCAACGTGTCGCAAATCACAAAATCTCAGGAACAGTAAACACCAAATCACACCAGATGCACCTTTCTCCTGCAACTGTGAATATGTAGAATGTATTTCCTATGCACTATTTTTACTGGATAAAACAATAAATCCACTAAAAATGCTGTTGTTCATTTTTAACACAAAGCTACACAGTGGGAAATTTAAGCTCTGTCTACGGGGAGGGGGACTCGAGCTCCGAATTTGGGCGTCGTAAGTTCATACATTTATAGCTGACCTACCGGGAGATATTTCTTGAAAAAGATGTTGCTCAATTTGGAAATTCTATGAGACTCTAGAAAGTACTTTATGTTAAATATTACTCAACTTAAAAGACAAAGTTAAAATTCACATGTTACGCTTTTGGCGCGATGCTAGCTAACTAAATTTCCCATATAATGTTTCTCTACATGCTACATAATGTCATCAGCATGTAATACCAATGAACTAAAAGCGTCTTGCTACGGGAAGAGTTAATTATTGCAGCTAAGAATATGTTCATATCTAGTAACTTAAACGTATGACTGAAGTTCTATATCAGCAAAAAATGTGATACATTTAGTGTTCACATGATCACGACGTTTCACAAAGAGGTTCTAGAACATCTGAGTATCTAAAAGAACAAGCATCTTCTTTAAGACGGGGTTTCGTTCTATAGGACTGCACCCACAGGAAAACAAAGCTCTACAGAGATGATCTATAATTACGGAGTCGCTTGATCATTACAGTCCAAACAATTCAATAGATGATGACTGAAACACAGTACAAATGATCCAGCTGATCGAGGCATTAACTATGTGCTTTAGAGTGATAATTTGAAAGGATTTCCTTATTAATAAACCGCTTAACTTTACAAGAATTTATTAAAATATCGATTATTCTGTATAACAATGTTGATTATTATGTAAAAGATAAACTAAACTGATTCTTACTTCCAGAACAATATCGATTATTCTGTATAACAATGCTGATTATTATGTGAAAGATAAACTAAACTGATTCTTTCTTTCAGAATAATACTGATTATTCTGTATAACAATGTTGATTATTATGTAAAAGATAAACTAAACTGATTCTTACTTCCAGAACAATATCGATTATTCTGTATAACAATGTTGATTATTATGTAAAAGATAAACTAAACTGATTCTTTCTTCCAGAACAATACTGATTATTCTGTATAACAATGTTGATTATTATGTGAAAGATAAACTAAACTGATTCTTTCTTCCAGAACAATACTGATTATTCTGTATAACAATGTTGATTATTATGTGAAAGATAAACTAAACTGATTCTTTCTTCCAGAACATATGTCCCTTCGGTGTTGAAAATAATCGAAATCTGCAGCAAACATTTCTGACAGATCATTTTAAGAAGTCTTGAAAGTCAAGTTGAGTTTGCTCGAATTGAAATCGATTTTATCTGTAAAACTAGGCCTTGATTCAGACCTATAGCTTGTCGATAGCGATACCAGGTTGAATTTTAATCTCCATCTAAGCAGATGACTTGCTCTGATCGGACGTTAGTATAAATTGGTGATAAACCATTACAAACTTTGCACGGTTGAATTTTGCTTAAAGTATTCTCTCTGCAATAAAAACTTATTAAAGTTTAAGTTGCTTATCACAGGAAAATAATTTTAATGAAATTACAAATTTAGTTGTACTTAAAAATAACGTATATTGCACAGTTTAGCAAAGTGGATTGTATTTTTACAAAAACGTGCTGTGCGCACTTTACTTTCACAAAAGCATAACCGACATGAGCCCCCATTGTGGTCTCAATGTGTGCAAAACATTGTTATTCTATTGATATACAACTTTATCAAAAACAACTCCAATAACTTTCTTTTTTTTCAAAAATCAATTTTATTTAACTGTTAGTATGTATATACATACATACAAGTAAATATCTCTAATACTATAACTTATATACAGGCGATTAAATCAGCACTAAATAACAATAAAACCATAACCGAAATGGCTATTATGAGATCCTAATTAAAAAAAGAAAACTTTGTCCATTTCCAGCCCTTGTCATTATACATTAACTCATAACTGAAAACGTCTGTGGTTATAGCACCCAAATTAGAACTATAAACCCTTACCTTGATAACTCTGTAATAATTAGTAATACACCTATCCTTCGCCTTTAACACAATTTATTCAGATATAATCCGGGTTAGCTGAGACAAGCCCAGCTACCTGAAGTTGGTCTTTCAGGTCCGGTGAACTAAACAAGTCACTAAAGAATAATATTTTAAGGCTCGTTATTTATAAATCCTGAATGGCCTTGAATAGCTAACGTCCTCTCTAATATTTCGAAAACATAATCATATCATTTATAAGAAAGTTGTAAAGATAATCATATCATTTACAAGAAAGTTGTTTTTTAACATGTTATAACAATTATCCAGCTCTGATGAACGAAGTTCGGCATAACTAGGTATAAAAATTAGGATACACGCGTTCGTCACATATGTGCTATACGTATTAAGACATACCGGTAAGTATCCAATATCAAGGAAATCTTTCTGTCTGTCTGTGGACGCATCTCCCCCTAAAGGAGTTAATCGATCCAGACCAAACTTGGCTTGATAACGTAGTAGTCCAAAATCAACCAAATTCATATTAAACTTTCCCATATATTGAAAAATATAAATACTTTATAGAATAATCCGTATACGTTACAGCAGTAGTATTGTAAATAGTTGAGTTGGAACAAAACTCAACCCACAACAAAATTTTACAAGTCAAAGACTGTAAATAAAATTTTCAGCATTTTGACTTTTTCCCCATAATAACCAAAATATACAGTAATGAAATATCCAGCTACAATACATTGCTGGTGTTTAAGTTCCCCGATCTTCTCTGATTCACACCTTTGAACTTCCGGTTTATATTAGGGTTTTAATAAGCGCTTAAGCCTGAATTAGAGAAGTATTTCATAATTATAATACTTTTTGGGATATTGTTACTTCTTGATGAAGAATACAGTTTTCCGAAGAAGCAAAATTTAAGATTATTATTAAATTTCATGCATAAAATGTACCAAATTCAGAGTAGAAATCTTAACCACATCTCTACTGTGAAAAGAACTGCTTTAAACAAGAAGTGACGCAACTGCTTTTTCATTTCTGCCATGTTTCTCTACTCGATTTCTATACCTCCTTATTTCCAATCCACTTTCCTTATCTTGCAACAACTTTCTTCGAGAATGAACACTACTAAAAATCCTCTCAGAGGTTTTCCTCATTTTAAACCAATTTGGGCGTATTTTCTGCGCTTTTAACAGAAAAAAAGAAAGAGGAGTGGAGTCACTTTCAAATAACCTACAAAACGTTTAAGGTAAGACATTTAAAGTGCATTACAAGAGCATCAAAAGAAAGCCTATTATGGACTGAAAGTTCACTTAATTATAGACTTTCACTGGATCTGTCAAGTTTTCACTAGGGGAAGAGCTGTGTATGAAATTCGCCTCTTACAAATTAGTCAAATTGCACATCTGCTTAATTTAAGGAGTGGAGGTTGGGAGTCACACAAATGTAGAAATATAAGATGGTTTATTTTTACTATAAGGCATTTTTAACAACTGCCTTTTATGTCAAATATTAGGAGTGACTGTCTTCCCACAACTAACAGCAGACAGTGAAAGGTCGTAGGAGTTGAGACACTGTGGGGCAAAGCACTCAACTCCTAACCCCTAATTTATTTTCCGTAGCCACTATCTAGTTTGGCATTTGCGTTTGGAGGATACCTGATAGCTTGGTTATCCCCAATCAAGCTTTTGGGTGTTATGACCACAGAAATGTTTCGTTATTAGTTAATAAATAATGACAATGACTGACAATGGAATTTTTTATGTTATAATCTCATAGTAGACATCTCGGTTTCGGTTTATACGTGTGTATATATATATATGAATATATACACAGTGTGTCTCAAGGGTTCGTACTTATAGGAATAATTCCATAATTCACAACTAACCTTCACTTTAACAATTGATTAAATTGCCATTAACATGCATACTCAAATCATAACCAATTTCTCGTGATCTGTATAGCCATCCATTATATAATTTCATTTATCTGAAAAATAAATAAACAAATATCATTTACAATAGTAAAATGGCCATGAGTACGAACTTTTGAGATACCCTGTATGTACAACAGTAGAATGACCATGAGTACGGACTTTTGAGATACCCTGTATGTACAATAGTAAAATGGCCATGAGTACGAACTTTTGAGATACCCTGTATGTACAATAGTAGAATGGCCATGAGTACGGACTTTTGAGATACCCTGTATGTACAACAGTAGAATGACCATGAGTACGGAAGTTTGAGATACCGTGTATGTACAATAGTAGAATGGCCATGAGTACGGACTTTTGAGATACCCTGTATGTACATATAAGACGAAAATGTTTTCACAATTTACACAGGTGAAATCTCCGTATATTATTTTCCAAGTTGTTGCATATTCATTTTTGATGATTTTTATAGCTGTAATAAATAATTCCACTAAAACAAATAATATACAAATTTCGAGCATTAATTTAATGAGCCGTAGTCGAAGTACAAGTCCACAAACTTAGTAAATGCATTATCTTATTGCTATATGTATTCATGAATATTTAAAAATTCATCAAATTATGCTCTTAAGCAGTATATTTAAGTCGCCATTATATGAATTATGTGATACATGTTATCTCAACAGAGAAGTTACTAGACATAAAGTATAGTTATTTAAACCCTGTATTTATCAGCTTACTAAAGAGAAATAAAAATTTTAAATTCAAATAGCAGACTACGATGACTTACTTTATTCCTCGGGTTTAAATATGGATTAACATATTTAACTCAGATGTGCGAGATCTTTACTCATGTATCAAACTAATATGATACTTCGATCAGTGAAATAAAATAAGTACAACCTAATGGATTTGATAAAATAGTGATCTATGACCTTAGCTGACCTAAACAATAAAATTTAGAATTTCTAGTATATAACTATACATTTCTCTCACATGACTAACTTACAATGCCAGTTTTAAGTCATGCAAAATTTTTATCTACAGATTTACCTCAGAATTGTTTACGTTATTTTTTTATTAATGAAATAATTACATATACTTTTACACACAGCATGATCTTTAAATATGTATGAAAACATAAAAAATGAAGTTACATGAAAAAAAAATTATAAGATAAGAATACTAAACACTTATTAATGTAATATCTACAAGTATCTTTCATATTCATCAAAAGCGTCATTTATAACTCAACCTTAATGTCATTGTCCCTTAACCCACGTTTATAAAGCTATATAGAGCACAATAATCAACTTTCACTGCCGGTTACGAAATTCGAGAGAAAGCAACCGCAATAGAATTAACCAGATACGCAATTTGAACGTGGGCTTGCAGCGAACTGAGTAAGATGAAAATTTAAAGAATACTAATAATTTTCCAGGCACATATTTAACAATTTATGTAAATACTGATAATTTGTGTTTGAAAATCATTATTACATAGCAATATAGGTTATTAGTCATTATTAACTATGGTATATTATTCAGTAGCTGCCATCATCAAAACACTTGACATTACACAAGTCATCATTACAATAGACATTGTTGAAATAAATCGTATGTATTTATATGACAGAAAATCAACCCGGAAAAAATAATTAGTTTCGAAAATCTCTACAGATTACAGTAGCACATTAATCACACATGTATATTAATTTTACTAGATATGATACACATTAGTTTATTTTACATACAACTGAATTACCTTCCCAGTGCTGTTGCTTTGGGAGACATCTATTCAAATGTAGCTGAGAATTACTTCAAACTGGAAAGTTAAGAAACTATTTGTTGGTCTTATAACAGAAGTTCAGTTATTATTTTCAACATAATATACTGTAATAAAGTTTTTGAAGTATTTAAACAGTGAAAACTATTGGGATGAATTCTATTAAAACTTTTTTACTACAAACCTGTTACTAGTTATGAAAAAAGAGATAAAATTAACATGAATACTGCGGAGAATGTTGAACTATTTTTTCATTATAAATGTCAATTTACGTTGTGTGACATTACGCCTTAACAAACCTGTACACACTGCCTTATTCAGTATGTATTTCTGGGAGGTAATCAAATATTTTACATGGCTCAAGATCGAGCCTACTACTTCTCGCATAACAAGGAAACGTTCTGCCAATTCAAATAAAGGATTAAATCCTTAGTAGGTGCTAGTACAGAACTCTTTAACAAATCAAACTGCCACATTAGTGCTATTTTCTCAATATACTTCTCTTCAAGCGTGCTGAAATTTGGTTATTCAAGAATAAAAACTGCCGTACTTTTCGGTGTATAAGACGCACTTTTTTACCCCAAAATTTGATGTCCAAATCTCTTGCGTCCTATACACCGAA
>NW_013665661.1:599238-603760 GCF_000517525.1 Limulus polyphemus
ACGGCTAGCGCAGATAGCCCTCGTGTAGCTTTGCGCGAAATTCAAAACAAACAAACAAAAAGTATCCTAAATATTCTACGTTTATAATCACCATTACTCCGCACTTAAACAATGTCACGAAAACATATGATGGAACATTACTTTTTAAAGTTATGGATAACAAATCCCCATAATGTAAAAATTCCATTACAACGAAATCACCTTTAAAAACTATGGTCACAAATACATAAGAATACAATACTTCCAATGACAATACAAAATAAAACACCTACAATTTTAATCTGTGGTGACAAAAGAAAAAATTTCCATAAAAAACAAACAAACAACATACGATAATGTTAAAAATTAAAACAAAATACTCCGTTTTTTAAGGAAATGGTCATTGCCATTTTAAACTTGAGCACTGTTACGAGATTAAAGGATAGCACTTCTACTTATAACACATCTGTTCATTCTTCTAGCTCAAACAACCACATCTGTTAATTCTTCTAGCTGAAACAACCACATCTGTTAATTCTTCTAGCTCCTAAAACTACGCCTGTTAATTCTTCTAGCTCCAACAACCACGCCTGTTAATTCTTCTAGCTCCTAACACCACGCCCTAGAAGAATTAACAGACGTGGTTGTTTGAACTAGAAGAATTAACAGACATGGTTGTTGGAGCTAGAAGAATTAACAGACGTGGTTGTTTGAGCTAGAAGAATTAACAGACGTGGTTGTTTGAACTAGAAGAATTAACAGACGTGGTTGTTTGAACTAGAAGAATTAACAGACGTGGTTGTTGGAGCTAGAAGAATTAACAGACATGGTTGTTGGAGCTAGAAGAATTAACACTCCAACAATGACACAGAATGAAAGTAACGACTATGTTCATGACCATCAAACTCTCCTCCAGTCAAAACTTCTTGCCAGGACAACTAATTCTTCATACTTTATCATAATGTGTCACCATGACCATTAAGGTGCAGAGTGCGACCTATTGATTAGAATCCATGGCACACGCCACGTTAAAGCATAAAAAAATCGCACTCCGCACGTTGGGGCTGTGGATGCGTTATAAGAATGACAGTAAACCCCTACTATGTTGTCTAACAAGAGCAATCCTTGTGTAGCTTTCCGTGAAATTCAACATACAAACAAATGAACACTAACCCTTCATACTTCATCACAGTTTGTCACCCTGGCGACTACATACTTCAATACAATTTGTGCCTTTAACCTCTAACATTCCATATATCGTCATAACCTATTACCTTGACTACTGACTTTTCATACTTCAACATAGTTTGTCACCCTGGCAACTACATACTTCAATACAATTTGTGCCTTTAACCTCTAACATTCCATATATCGTCATAACCTATTACCTTGACTACTGACTTTTCATACTTCAACATAGTTTGTCACCCTGGCAACTACATACTTCAGTACAATTTGTGCCTTTAACCTCTAACATTCCATATATCGTCATAACCTATTACCTTGCCTACTGACTTTTCATACTTCATACCTCAACATAGTTTGTCACTCTGGCTACTTCATACTTCAATACAATTTGTGACTTTAACCTCTAACATTCCATATATCGTCATAACCTATTACCTTGACTACTGACTTTTCATACTTCAACATAGTTTGTCACCCTGGCAACTACATACTTCAGTACAATTTGTGCCTTTAACCTCTAACATTCCATATATCGTCATAACCTATTACCTTGCCTACTGACTTTTCATACTTCATACCTCAACATAGTTTGTCACTCTGGCTACTTCATACTTCAATACAATTTGTGACTTTAACCTCTAACATTCCATATATCGTCATAACCTATTACCTTGACTACTGACTTTTCATACTTCATCACAGTTTGTCACCCTGGCTACTTCATACTTCAATACAATTTGTGACTTTAACCTCTAACATTCCGTATATCGTCATAACCTATTACCTTCACTACTGACTTTTCATTCTTCATACCGTCATCACGACGATTTACCATATATTTCTTCACCACACCCTGTCGTCATAACTATGCATTAGCTCTCATGCTATTGACTTGTTTTAAAACCATTCACTGCTAGTTGGGTCTACATATTGCATAATTTTATGTTTAGATCCATTACAATACTTAGTGTAAAGAACATTGCAATCTGTAAAACCCTCCCTCATCCACTTCATATACTCTAATGTTAGAAGGTTTTCCAACCGAGAACTACATGATCTTGAACAGTGGTTCTCAACCTTTTCTTGTTCAGGACCCATTTTCCCAAACTTTGATGACCAATCGCGACCCAGTAAGTAGCTTTAGTGCATTCTGGGTAACTAAATGACTAAAATAGGTTATAATTTATTTATTTTAAAGTCTATTTGCGAACCTTTCACACATTCTGACGACCCACGAGTTGAGAAACGCTGATCCTAAAACAGAATACTTTTTACTACTGTTACACTTTAATCAAATTCCTGAGATTTTGTTTAGCATAAAATCAACTGTAATTTCAGACATTCGTCTAATAAAACTTGTTCATAGATTTGATACGTAATTCTAGTTTTGAGTTTGTTTGTTTGTTCTAGAGAAAAGCCACCTTGAGCTATCTGCCGTTGTCTCACCAGGGAACATTTTTGTGAAAAATATGCAATAAATCACTTAGATTCTTTAGAACATTCCCCTTTTTACTTTACCAAGTGAAAATCAAAAGTGAAATCAGCAGTAACTAAGCAGAAAACTTACGTAAAGTTTAAACAACACATATAATACACCATTTACAAATGCCCAATATAGTTAAAAAACGAAACAAAAAAAAACACTTGAAATTAAACGTTTGTAGTAAGGACATTCTTAATCTTTAAAATATCTTATTGGCTAAAGTTGGGGCGTATACATAAGTGTATAATCTATATTTAGTTAGTCCTGGTCATATAGATATAGAACTGAGATAATAAACAAGTCAAGTTTCTTACAAGCTTCTCGGACGATGATTTACTTTACCAGTTCTTCCTACACTGGATAGGACATCATTCAGTTACTGTACCGCCTTCCTATTTATAAAATTATCTGCGTTATGATCTTGAAGTCTTAGCTACATTTACTTTTCATAGCTACTGCGCTTTTTGTTTACTCAACTTTGTGATCAACTAGTATGAAACCGGAGTTAACGGCCTCAACGTTAATCAGGATATAGAAATAACTCCCGTTAATCAAGCATGAACAAAACCTGTTATTTTATCACGAACATATGACACTCTATATGGTAACTCGTAACGTTAAACGAAAAGTTTAAAGAGAGGAAACTTCTGCTAATTAACCTGTCCGGTGGGGGGGGGGGGAGAACATTGAAGTGACCAGTGTACAGAATATAGCAACGTTGGTATAACTTATAAAAATTGTTGGGTTGTTTTTAAGCTCATAGTTACACAATGTGATTTCTCCACCAGGGGGATCCAAACTCAGTTTTCAGTTTACTAACTTATCGTTGAGCCGCTTTTTAAACTTTCAACGAGCTTCAGAATTTATGTAATCTTAACGTCAATGCAATATTTAATAAGCTACACGTATCATATGTAGTAGGCAGTTAACGACTCAATGCCCCGAGATTAAATGTTTATTTTATATCTCCTTGTAAAATATAAGATCAGTAAGTGGGAAAAGACAATGACCTTTTATTTTGAACCGTATGTACCTTACCTCTTACATATACTTTTTCTTTTTGCATACCAAGCCTGAAAACAATGAAATTTTTACTTCAAAGGTTATTCAACCGAATGAAGCACAAATACGAGGTTAGAGCATATTTTAGGAACACCATTCGTTTAGTTAATTCACTTAAGGGATCCATTTCATTGGAGACATATCATTAGTTACAACAAGTAGAACATAGGTACTTTCAACCTTTAAAATGGTTAGAGTTAGGGTATGGCTACATTAGCTTCTCTAAAAATATCGCATGTGGGAAAACAATCAGTAAAGAGTAATCTCCTACCTTTCAGTAAATGTGGTTCACACTACAAAATAGTTGGCAAAAGACGTTTTGTCCTATACTTCAGTAAATGTAACGTCAAGTTATCTAACGCTGCATTGACCTACACGACATTCAAGGAGGTCCCAGAAGTGTTCCGTGGAATTTAGATCTTGCTGGTCAATGCACGACTGCAAAAGGTTATTGTTAAAGACAGCCCCTCACAATGTTAGTGGTAGTTCTCCTGGCAGTATCCCGCATTTTTGATATACTAATATCTTATATCATGAAGTATATCTTTATATATATACTGAGTGGTTACAAGTAAATAGACACCTAATTTTTCGTCATTTAACTGATTTATGCTAACTAATTTGTATTCACAGAGCACTATATAAATAAAAATGGTCCGCACACCAAATATCTTGTGCTACAACATGTCTAGAACTCAAGGTTCTCTCGAATTGTCAGATTTTGTTAGAGGAAGGATAGTTGGTCAAGCAGGTGGTGGAACAAGTCAGCGGCAAATTTCGCAGAATTTGGGAATCCCGCTTTCGACAGTC
>NW_013665661.1:604763-622235 GCF_000517525.1 Limulus polyphemus
CGAGCCAATCTCCTGACACGAACCCCATCGAAAACCTCTGGGCCATACTCAACCGGCAAGTCAAGAAACAACAAAAGAAAACCAACTTAGAAGAGCGATCTACTCCAAGTTTTGAAGCAAGAGTGGGCGAAAATCCCACAATCTAAAATTGATGAGATAATTCTCACGATGCCCCAAAGGATCAACGAACTCCACGAAGCGAAAGGAAGATCTACTAGATATTAATTAAATTAAAGATATATCAATTAATGTGAATATGACTGAAAAATTTCATTTTTCTGAAAAGGTGGTGTCTATTTAGTTGTGAGCACGCTGTATATATATATATATATTTACCATAAAATTTTCTATCTCTCGGGTTTTGGTTCCATTCAGAACTTATGTTATTGCTTTACAGGAAAACATGATCTTAGGTATGTAACACCTCTGATTATTGCCAGTCTAGACTGTCTCTGTCCTCTTTTTGATCTGTTGGAGTTTGATGACAACCAAATTGACATTGTGAAACTACTGACCTGACAATCGCGCAAGAAGATAGAACTGATGCTACCCGGGTTCAGAGACTATCTCTGGGCTTCAAAGCTGCTACCTCGTTTGCCAAGCAGGTGATTTGTGTACATAGTTTCCGTAAAGAGTTAATGCTAGTTATGTGTGTATACACACACACACATATATAAATTGTTTCGTCTTGTAAGGTCTTCTCCATAGAAATTACAGTGTACCCACTCCCTCTGTCTTTTTTATATTCTTCTTCCTTCTCCTTTCCAATAATTACAGTGTACCCACTCCATCTTTATTTTTTCTTCTTCTTCTTCCTTCTCCTTTCCAATAATTACAGTGTAAGCCGCTCCCTCTGTCGTTTTGATCTTCTCCTTTCCAATAATTACAGTGTCTTTGTCTTTTTTATATTCTTCTTTCTTCTCCTTTCCAATAATTACAGTGTAAGCCACTCTCTCCGTCTTTTTTATCTTCTTCCTTCTCCTTTCCAATAATTACAGTGTAAGCCACTCCCTCTTTCTTTTGCTCTTCTCCTTTCCAATAATTACAGTGTAAGCCACTTCCTGTCTTTTTTATCTTCTTCTTCCTTCTCCTTTCCAATAATTACAGTGTAAGCCGCTCCTTCTGTCGTTTTGATTTTCTCCTTTCCAATAATTACAGTGTACTCACTCCCTTTGTCTTTTTATATTCTTCTTCCTTCTCCTTTCCAATAATTACAGTGTACCCACTCCCTCTTTATATTTTCTTCTTCTTCCTTCTCTTTTCCAATAATTACAGTGTACCCACTCCCTCTGTCTTTTTTATCTTCTTCGTCCTTCTCCTTTCCAATAATTACAGTGTACCCACTCCCTCTGTCTTTTTGATCTTCTTCGTCCTTCTCCCTTCCAATAATTACAGTGTAAGTCTCCCCCTCTGTCTTTTTGATCTTCTTCTTCCTTCTCCTTTCCAATACTTACAGTGTAAGCCACTCCTTTATTTGTGGGACTACTGTCTTGAAACTTGAAGGATGTATACCTTGGTCCAATAATATCTAAAACCGTTGAAGTTTTTATTTATTTAAGTACCCGTTACAATTTTAAGGAGTCAAAGGTTACAAAAAGACATATTTCAGCCTGTAGTTCTCTTATGATTCTATGAACCCAAATGAGACTTTGAACAAAGATAATCTACAAGAATCTCCACAGACTAATGCAGACAGTTTTGATTTGCGTCTTTCTTTTGATGTTACATGTATCAAAGATAAAAAAATCCCAAAATTAGGACTTTAGACCTGCCATTTCTCAATATTTTAAACAATCTAGATGATACATTACACAAACAATACCTTGTGACAACCTCCACTTACTGAAGCAGATAGACTTGGGATTCATGCCTATCTTACAGGGATTAAGAGTAAAAATATTTCGCAGAATTAAAAAAGCACTTGTGTATCTTTATTTTTATAGTTTGTGTTTATTTGACTTTCACTACATTCAACAACTTGAGAAATCAATGTCTAGATACATCAATTTCTTTATTATTACAGAGTTTATCTTGATTTCCTATTTGTATAACTGAGTTAAATACAATCTCAATATATCGTAGAGCAGTAAAATCTATACGTTCGTTCTTCTACACTATAACTGTGCCGCCACTGAAGCGGTTGAACTTGTAAATCAACAATTCAGCATTATGTGCTGAAGTGTTCATTTAGGATTATCAGCTAATTAGTCAATAATCCGATATTACTGTATTCTTAAGAATCTCACACAAGATGATGTATACTAATTAATGAATAATCAATTATTATAATATTTGTTTTGATGTGTCTCACGACACCTACGATGATAAGCTAGTTAATCAACAATTAATTATATTATGTTTGACGTGTGTCATTCAGAAACATCAACTAATTAATAAACAATCCAATACATAATGTTTCCGATGTGTCTTACCGAAGATGTTAAAGTCATCCATATATTCAGTTCACTTCGTCACCATACGTGATATTAAACTCTACAAAATCATACGAATACTCCTCATTCAATTATATATCAACATCCAATACAAAGTTGGTTTATCTCAGCTATAACAGTTCAAGGACGTGATCACTAACAGAGTAGAGAATCAATATTTGTAGCAAAGTCAGTTCATTCTACATGAAATCTATTGGTTTAGTTGGTTAATCAAGTGAAGAACAGTCGAAGGCAGTAAGGTGGATGTGGATGAAGCGGAAGATCTAAGTTAGGTGTATTTCAAGAAGATTCAAGACAAGCCCAGGTACTCAAACAGAATGAAATGGTGGCTGAAATTGTACAGTTGTGTTTAAATTGCTATTTTCATCAAATGAGTAAAGTTTTCCCTAAATATAAACTACTGTGATCAAGGAAAGTCCAAAGCGAACCTTTATAGATGAAAATGATACTGGAGGACTTAAACCATAATAACTCATTTGTTATCCATTACCATAATTAGAAGAGTTCAGTGAAATCTTTGGTCTTGAGAACGTTAAAAAAAAAGGTTTTTAGAAATATTGGCATCAGTATTTTGGTTCCCTGAATTTTCACTAAGGATTGTTTTATATCTTTGTTTGAAAATATAGACTTAGTACATACATACAAGTCTTGTTAGCTCAGCAAACCGCCAGAGGTTTTTACAGCGTAATTATATGCTAACGAGATCACAATGTGTAAAATTCAGAAGGTTCCGTCTCGAAATTAGAAATGTGTTCAGATACACAAACAAATAAACACAAATTAAGTATAATAAACCTGACTAACTAATATGAAGCTTATGTTCTGAGAAACCACAAATCCTTTATGGACTAAATGTCAAGTACCTGACTTATGGGGTCAAATGTAACAAAGTCTCTAAAGGTACAAAAGGCAGCCTAGGTATATGTATACTTACGTTTCATTTCAACACTCTTGTATCACATTTACGATAGATGTCGTTGATTTATGAACATTGCTTTGTATTTGCATCAACGAACTTCAAACAGTTTTGAAGGATATATGTGATGGCTGAATGTCCGACAAATTATTGACGTTACTTGGTTCATCAACGAATTTAATGCTGAAGATGATGAACTCATATGATGTTTCTATGCTCTTGAAGAAACCTTAATATGAAAAAATCTTAACAATTCGATCGATGTTAAGAGGTTCATGAACTACATAGATATGATGTACAATTTTGGAGACTCATGATGAACTATGTACAACAGCATAACGATACCAATAAACACACAGCCACTTAAATTAAAAAAAAAAAGAAAGAAAGAAATGTGTGGAATTTCTGGAAAAAAAAGAAATAGGTAATGTTTCATATAATTCCATACCAGCTAGAACTCAACTCAGCAAACTCACCTGTTTCTGCTTACAGAGTTTTATCTGTCTCACTAAAGGGCATATGACTTTTTTCTTGGTGTTTACTTCTAAAAAGCCTGTGATCTTTATAATGTTGGAATAGACTTAATTATGTTATTGTGAGGTTTAGAGACAGAACTGCATATTATCTGAAACATGCAGACTAAAACATGGAGGATAAAATGAAGTTTCTATAATCTCTAGTGCTTGTAATTAATATTAACCACTTAAAACAGGCATTGAGGGTTAAAGTCTTGAACTACCAATGGGCCCAATATGGACCCCTATCGGCTTTTTAAACACATTATTCTTAGCTCACCAAATTGTTTGTGGATCCATGACTAATAAAACACAAAAATAAAAATAATATCATTAATATTACAGTTAATCCCACTTATTACTACTGGGATCTCCTGTATATTTTGCAAAGGAAATGAATCATTTCATTAAACTTGTTTTTGGTCAGTTCTTTACACATAGGGCTATAAAGAGGTAGAAACATAAAATTATTCAATATGGTGCAATATGAATCACACAGTAGTGAAGGTAGTATAAAAACAAGTCTGCAGTTTAAGAGTTCAATCATTTCTAAATCGTTAAAGTCAATACACAAAAATCGATAACCTTTATATTTTTTTCAAGGGCAAAACTTTTTTTCTTTTATATTTATGAATTAGACAGCTGGTACTTAAAGACATGTAATAAAGCCTAAAATAAAACTTTTCTAGATGATAAGACCCAGCCTTTATATTATTTTTTTTCTACTACTTCAACAATATATTAATAGAGGTATTCCATCGTTCATCTGGTCCGTTAGGTCTTGCTTCAGATAATGCACTTATTCATCAGAATTATACATGTCAGTAGTATATAAACAAATATGTGTAAACACACACACACACACACACATACATACCTACACACACTGCTATATATTTATATGCTCATTGAGATAACATTATAACAAATAAGTGTGTTTCAACTAAACAACTTTCTTTAGTTTTTACTAAATATTTAACAATTCAAAGAAGTTATGAGTGAAAGGGAAGAGCAATATTTTGAAGAAAAACAAAGGTAAATACGAGATGCCTACTTCTTGACACCTTCAATATTTTCAGTTTAAGTTTAATCGTCAACTAAAATTAGGAGGAATCTGAAATGCCCTGGTGAAAAAAAAAACTATCTTAAATTTATGCCCATTATATCTAAGTTACTAGCATAACCACCAAGCAATTTTAAAAATTCGATAACTAGTATTTTCTTTCTTAAGAAGTGAAGAGAAAGACATATATAAATATTGGTAATAAAATTATAAGCTACTTTATTTTAAATTCTAATATACTCTCTTAACAGCAAGCAGCAGAACAAAAAAATACAAAAAATTTTCATGATGAAAAAAAAACTATGCAAAAATTCTGTCGTACATTTCGAAAAAAAAAGAGCCGTTCTTCCGACACAAGGTGCAAGCATGTTCTGTCGGCCTCGCGCGTTGAAACATTCTTTCAGCGTGCACGAGAGAGAGCGAGGAGGGTGCTATGAACTACAGGCGTTTCTTTGTTCACCTTCCAGAAACGCTTATTTCCGTTTCATGCCTTAACGCGCCATTAAGCCTATCCGTCTATCTCACACTGTACCCTTCGTTAAAAACTAGGGTACAAAGCTCTGCAGGGACATAATTTATCTTAACGCGTCTCCTTCGCACGTTCAGGGAGATTTTCTGAACAGAACACCACTGTACAAAGGACATTGCGATCCTTGTGGTCTGCAAGAACTTCAGCTAAATACAGAAGAACTGATATCATGTGCCATTAAAATGTGTATCAACAAAGCCTCCATATTTACGTCATCCGCTGACCCATACGTTCTGAATCCTCACTAGGTGATTTAAACTGAAACTGCGTGTTACGTGGACTGATTAGAGGCTAGATTGACACAAAAAATGCACTAATGATAGAAAACAGGGTCTTTTTACAGAGGAGGGCAACATTTTTTCTATTTTTGTTCTTTCGTGCGTCACTTTACTGATAATGTATGATATAGGTGTTGATGGAAATTTCGCATAATATGTTTTAGTTCTGTGTTGTGTTACTGATACGTTTCTCGAAAGGAGTCAGACCTTGAACTCAAAACTATATACATTGTTCAGTGAGGCCGTTGTCTTTATATATATTCTGCTTAGACCGAAGTGTTATAAATTATACTATGTCACATACACGAATAACATTTCTTCTGCAAGGAACCACACGTATATTTTTTCGTGAAGTGTGAATTCTGGCTTTTGACAGGTTTCAGTTTGTGGCTTATAACTCTTGATGCCAGTTGTTTTGTAGCGCATTTAATAAAATTTTACACTCAGTGTAGGTTTAATATAGGAACCATCGTAAGAAATTATCTACACGATGAAATCTTCAATGTCTCTCTAAATTCTCAATCAGAAACCTATACTTATTTCAAATACTTGAACTTTGAATAACAAGAGAATATGAAGAACTTTTAAATCATTTTGAAACATCTGCATGACTAATGATGTTTAATAATGTCAAACAAGAGTTAAACTAAATTTTAAAAAATGGAAACATATTTTGATATACATGATTACCATATGCTCTTTCTCTGCCATTGAAAACATACAAAATTCTAACACCTAAAAGAAAAATTTTACTCAAAGAATGAAGTATTCAACAAAATTATATTCAATTTTTGATTGATGAAAAATTTAAAAAAGTTGGTGTAATAAATTATTTGTGTTTAATGATCTAATTATATTAAAATCTTCAAAGTAAAGCTCATTCTTCAACAGATCTCAATTGATTAGGCAATAAGGACAGTTTTAAACATTTTTGTGAACTAATGATAAAATAAGAGCAATGTGCAGAGATTACCTTTCTATGAGAAATGTGTCAACTCAGATATTTTAAAAGTCATGGAAAGATTAGTTAAAACACGTTCGTTTTTAGAAGTAAAAACAACAAATGAATAAAAAGAACTTCTCAGAATAGCACATATTGAGTCTTAATCTTTCTCAATTTAGCTTTAGTATAAAATGCTTAACGTTAATGCATTACTTATATAACTTTAAGCATTAGAATCGATTCTGAAAACCCAGCAAGTTTTCTTTCCGAAAATTAACTATCTACTTACTTCCATAGCAAAAAGGAAACAACCAAGATGGCGACAAGTACCACAGAACAGCAGACAGCAATTACAGGAAGAGATGGAAAAGTTGGATGTGTGTACTCGGCCCCTAGCGGTTGAACATCACAGTACTGTAAGTCAGAGTTTTGGCCCTGACACATCTGTAAGTAAGGGGGAGCAGGAGGCGGGGGGATCATGAATTCAGGGGGAGGAGGCCCTGGACAGTCACAGTTGTCGTATTGCTCATCTTCTTCATTCCAGTATGGATTAAGACCCACGTACATATTATTCTCCGGGTCCATAATTTATCAGGAAAAATGAAATCTGTAAAATTGAAAAGATATCTATCATATTCACCTTTGGTTAACTCATTACGTATGGTAGGAAAGGTACTTACTTAGTTCAGCAATTATGGTAAATTTATTATTCACTTGTGTATAGATAATTCTTTTTTCGGAGCTCAGTACATAATAAACAATAAAATCACGAACTAGAACAATGCTCAAATTAGGGCTCCACTTCCTGCTTTAACCCTTAAATTATTACACAAGAGTGTCAGATCACAAACTTTGCTTTAATACCAGAATATAAAATCATAAAAACACCTTTGCATATGTCGACTTAGAACTATGCCTCTTGAAGATGTTCAAAGTGTAACGTATTCACAGACACGTACATACAGATGAACATCGCTATACATAGATTTCTACAGCAAACTTGAGGCAAACCACTAAGGATTATATTTCCTGACACGTGTATCTTGAGTTGGTTCTTATGTCCACAAAAATACTTACCAAGTATTCAGTAGAGGAGTAGAGGCTATGTACTTCCTGATACGTATACCACCCCGAGTTGGTTTTCATGTTCACAAAGAAAAAACAAGCCTATCAAGTATTAAGTGCTCTGTGCGGAGAGTAGAGGCTATGTGTATCTCGAGTTGGTTCTTATATCCACAGAAAGCACTTATCAAGTATTAAGTTCCATGTCCGTGAAGAAGAGGCTATGTACTTCCTGATACGTATACCACTGAAGGGTATGACGTATCAAGAAGTATATATTAAGCGTGAATACCATCGCTTGACTGAGTAATATTTTTCTACTGATATTTTAGACATTGGATAGAGTTTGAAAAACTAACAGCTAAAAAACTAACTTAAGTTACAACATATATTCAAACATCTTCCAAGCACCTTGAAATGTTGAATGTTAATACATATAATGAAACATGTTCCAACACTTTGGTACAATGTAGGCCACTAGAAGTATTCAAACATCTTCCAAACGCTTTAGAATGTTGTTACCGACAGCATAAACATCTCTTCAGAGACAACGACAAAGAAGGAACGTAAGAATATTTGTAATTTCGATTCATGGTTTATTTGTTTGTTTTTAGAGTAAAGCCACATAGGGCTATCTCCTGTGTCCGCCGCGGGGAATCGAACCCCGGAGTTTAGCGTTGTAAATCCATAGACTTACCGCTGTCTCACCGGGGGACCTCCATTCATGGTTGAAGCTTCAACGTTTTATTCCGGAGTGTTAGAAAAGATGTGTTTGAGTTGTTAGTAACGAAAACTGACACACGGTAAGGACGACGGTCAATATTAATCAAACACGTAGTAAGTTCTGAATCATGAATATTCATGCACATTGGAAGTTATCTTTAATGAGGATTTGACAGTTAACAGTTAATTTCCCAAAACTTTTTATTTTATAATAAAAATATAATGTTCACAACTGAAAAAGTTAAGCAGCACCAACAAAAATATTTTGATAGTGTTCTCATTTGTTTAATTTTGTAAAATGTTTAGTTGGTCATTTAACTCTTAGCTTTGCCTAATTTTTGTAGTGCATATTGGTGTATAGAAGACATTAATACTAGAAATAAACGATCTTATAACACCAAAATGTTGTTTTCTTATTTAATTAGACACTCAAAGTTTCGCTTTACAGCTTCTTCAGGAGCACTCACTAAACCACAAATCGAAACTGACAGTACAAAGCTTCAAAACTTTTTTCCCCTCTGAAGCCATTTCAAAAAGTAAAAAGAAAAATTAATATCAAACAGAATTTTCTTAGCTTAATATGACAACCATCTGAAAAGTGCTTTCAAATTAATAGAACGAACACCTTCCCGTAAATTTTGCGAGAAAATATACACAAATGTGAATTAGTATGCATCTGAACTGTCCATAAATATTGCGTTCAGAACAATGTGGAAGTGATTATAACACATTTCAAGTTATAGGTTGTCTCGCTTTTCTATATAAAGGATCGTTTTTATTTTTGGTCATTAAAAATGTTATGAGAATTATTGTACGATAAAGTTCAAAGGGGTTGGTTAATAATCAACGCCGCAATGTAATGTTCTGTTCGAAATTAATTTTTATTTTTACTTTTGCATAGGCTTCAGAGGGAAAAACCAGTAAAAAATTGCAGCAATACATATATATAATCCGTTGCATGCTGAATAAAGGTAAACTTAACAACAAAAGCAATAATATAAATTGCCAAATAATTAACCAAACACATGTTGGATTGGTAGGACAGCCCCCGACTTATGTACTTAATTTTTGCATACAAGAAAAGCAGTTCAAGCACTTACAAAATAAGATAAATAAACTAATTTATTAAAAATAACAGTGTAAATCTTTTAAAGAAAATAACACACTTCTACACAAGTTTTATAAAATAAGAGCAAAGTTGAATTTGCGTGACTAGTTTCTTTTAAATTGAGAATTTAAAGTATCTTCGTGTTCGTGCATAATGTCAGTGAAACTTTTTTGTATATATATATATAATAATTTTGCGCAAAGCTATACCGGTACTATCTGTGCATAGGAGTTCCTAATTTTCAACCGACAGACTAAAAGGAAAAACTGATCATCCACAGAAACCATCATCAACTCTTGAGCTAATTTTGTCTGACAGTCTATAAGGTTTCATCATCACTCTTTTGGCGCACTCACAGCCCCAAAGTGCGGTAACGGATCACAAACCATGAGCACTCGGATTCATAGTCCGGGCACGCAAACATTAGCCCACGCTCTGACCCGGCACTAAAAGAAGCTAACATAGCCGAATGCCGAGAAGCCACCGAAGACGTAATCTAATATAGGTAAACGTCTAAAGAAATACATTTCCATGATTTCTGAAATGATTTCACTTAAAGTTAATCATAATATTTATATACGAGATTATTTATAGGCTTCTGTGCGATGAAAAATAACACCGACACCAATTTAACGGCAGTCTATCACTAGTAAGTAATTTCTATTATATTCTTTCTTTAATGCTCGTTTCAAGAACAGTATTGACAAAACGTTTAACATACGTAATATTTTTAAGCTTATTATTTTTTATTAAATATATTTTATTATGAGGATTATGTTGCATTGTTAGCTTAATATATGGACAAATCTAATTATTCTAATGTGGTCGAAACTTTGAGAGATATTATTGGGGCTACGGTCGAATATATCGCTAACAGCTAGGGTACCCAATTGGTGAATTATTACAGTCTAATTATTATAAATTTATTGTTTTATAACACTGCATGCTCCTAACTATATGCAGGTTTTGTAAGTTAGCTACCGAGTAAATTTTAGTTACGACCTTTGTAGGTAGTTTACTTTGATCAGAAATTATTGATAACCTAGATAATAATACCTGGATAACTTCTCATTGAAATTATCGAATTAAATCTCAGATGTGTTAACCAACACATCACGTGTGTTAATGTATGTCACTGGCCTTAGTTTATCAAAATATATCAATAGCGTATATGCTAAGCACAAAAACATATTCTACCAATAGAACCAAATACCTCAATTTATAAAAGAGAAAAGATTAAATCAACCGTAACTATGAATACAAACTATGTCCATTGTTGTGCAAAGTTATTGAAAATACAAGTCAAAAAAGTCATAAACTAATAAAATACGTATTTGTAAGAGGCTAGTAAAGAAGTCTGTCTTAAGTATCACATTTTTATTTAACAAAATAGTTTGAATTTAGATTAAGAGATTTTTTACATGTGTCCTCATGTCGAAAATATTACAAGGTGGAAATGTATATACCTACATTACCATAAGCTGCAATTATATAGAATCAGCATACCTTCGTCAATAGTTTCAAAGACAGTTTTGTTAGTTTTTAGTTTTCAACGGATTTAACTAGTCTGCTGTTGTTATAATACTGCTTAACGGCAAACAAAAGGGTTCTTAAACACTCACGCTATTCGTATCGCTGTTTATAGAGATGATAAACATCTCTATAAACTTTTGACACTTATTATCGAGTTTCAGACAAACTTTAAAACATAGTTTTCAAAACCCACACGTTACTACTTTGTCGCGTTGTTCAGTTTTTCTAAACATTTAATTGGTTCTTGCAGCTCTATGACTGTACATTTTAGTTTCTGTAGAATCGGTTCCAAAATAGCTTCACGAAAACTGTTGAGTACAAACCGCTCGCTACAACAGTTGCAGCCTCTAAGTGATTGATAGCACTTCAGCTCAGCAGAAGGGGTTGCCACACCCAAAGCATGTCGTTGTAGATTAGAAGACAGGTACAGTTTGAAAGGTTATTGGCTTGCACCTTGTTAAGGGTCTTTCCTGTTTCTATTCAGGGTCTTGGTCAATCATTATTGAATACAATGTAATTACAGGATACACTGGAACTTTTTTGTTTTACATTTCGTCACCATCTGCACGTTACTGTCTTAGAAGTACTTCTTGGTTAATGTTATTTAAGCCTGGGTGGTCTGGTCACTTGCATTTTAATGACAATAGGAGTAATTGCAACATAACTAATTTAGCTTTATATTCGGAGACAAACGAAATGGGGGGGGGGGGACATACTACTGTTTTAGATTCGGAGACAAACAAAGTGGGGATACATACTACTTTTTTAGATTCGAAGACAAACGAAATGAGGGACATATAACTTTTCTTATACCTTCATGCAGTATCTTCCTTTAAACTATCTCCTTTTCGGTTTAGGGAGGAAGGCAAGAGAGACAAGTGTTTTCGGTTGAGGGAAGAAGTGTTTCAATTTCCATTTTCATGCGTTTAAACAGATTTCAAACAGTAAAAAATACACGTCAGAGTAAACAATTATTCTATTTTACGTTGAACAGAAGCAGATGAGCCTTTTATCGTTACTGTTTCTTTCCTGTTTTATGGGTTACTTTGTAGCTCAAGCTCCAATTCACAGTTAATTATTTTTAGACAACATTCAGTTGATACATCAGATCTTACATTGAAACCTTTAACAGCAATTACATTTTGTAGCTTTCTTTAAATGTGGGTTCATTTTACTAATTTACATTGCTTTACTGAAATGCGTCAGTTTTACATACTTACGAGATAAAAATTTCCACAATTTTCTTTCTTAAACAGTAAAATTATTAACTTATTCAATATAACCTTATTCGTAACGTTGTTCATGATAATGTTATATTAAAACTCATCCAAGATTAAAATAGTTATTTGTTACGGCTAAATAAAAACTACATTCATGATAATGTTATATTAAAACTCATCCAAGATTAAAATAGGCTGCTATGTGAAGGAAAAAAGTATAATAAAAACTACAATGTTTCATCAAATTTCATAATGTTTTAAATATTCATCCCAGTTTTAGTCATTATAAGTTTTGACCATTAATTAACAAATATACTTTATGTTACGGCTATGGAGATTGTACTGGATGCAGAGAGACTAGGAGACTGCATCTGTTGAGTGACTTGATAAATCTTTATTTATTTTTTTTACATGTAAAACATAATTTCTGATATATTTACGAGTTAATCAGACGTTTAGTCTAGAATTTACCGTTTAGACGCTGAACGCTGGCGAAGCATTCGAAACCAATGGGTAGTGATTTGTGTGAGAACAGAGACAGATATTAAGTGCTACTTTTATGCGTCTCTAATTTTGATTCAAATTGTGAGGAATGTGGAGAGAGAAAAACATTGATAGATCACATGATTTTTTTATCATCAAATTTAGACTATAAGTTTACCCTCTCTTCTTTTTTTAACATCTTGCTAACTTAAACCTTTGGGGATCTTATGTGTTACTTTTTAACGTCAGTACTCTAAATACGTAGGAAAAAAACATGCGCAAATTTACAATATCCAATACAATACAATTTCCAATATTTTTGTTAATCAAATATACACAGTATGAACAAAAAAGAGGTAAAATGTGTGAAGCTTTTCATTTTAACCTTTTACGCAATTAAAATAACACAGAAAACGAGATGCAAGTCTATGAAGTTCACACGAAGGAAGCATCACTATTAAGTCAGTGAAGAAATGTGAATTCGTATAAAAACGGTTTAGTGTATACTGACATCTAAGATGACGGAATACGTTCATTTTCTCAGTATCGTATGCCAGGGTTTTAATATCGTTGTAACCATAATATACTAGAAAATTAAATGAATCTGAAATTATGCGTAAAGAATTTAAAAAAGCTTTTAAATAAATGCAACTTTAAGTAAGCAATGTAATATGACTTGCCCTAAACGCAAAATATGACTATAATTAACGAGAAGCAATCCAAACATTCATGTTCTACAACATAATTATATTTATATGGAAGTCCAGACGTAAATACAGAAAAATGTATATCATAAATAGATTAGTAAAATCTAAGGCAGTTAGTTATGTGGGGCAGAGCGCAGGTGTGATCAAGATGTCGTTGTACCTTCTTCAACCCAGTGACGAATGGAACTAAACGGCGGAGAAAAGAAAAATGAACAACTCGTGAAATATTGAGGGGTTAAATGCATGTAAACTGTAGATAAAAAAACAAACTTTATAGACAAGGGAAACAACAGAGCTTAGCATAGTCTAACGGAAATTACAAACAACAACAGAAAAAGAACAATTACGAAACGAAAAATATTGTAAAGAAATTGAGATATGTGAACTGGAAAGGTAATCAATAAAACGAATAAAACCTAGAACAAATATGAAGCGAAATATTTTCAGGAAGAAGATTTAAAATTCTCAAATAAAACCAAAGAGAAATGAAAGGTAAAAAAATTAAATCACAATTTTAATCGATGGATTCCACGTGAAATTGTAACTTCACAGTTTAAAAGACCTCGTGAAAAACAATGACGTCAATCTCCGTCGAAAATATCGCAAAGATATCTCAAATAGTGGTTACATATGACGTCATCTCTGATAATCAAACTTCAGTTTTTGAAGTGGTCTTTTTTACAAATTTTAATCGATGTTCATCGCATCATCTTCAACTTGTGCCATGATATATAGATTCCTACCAGCCTAGAGAGGAATTAGGAACAAAATCCTGCTTAGCGAGACGTCTTACATATAGTAACAAATTGACCACTATAACGGTGATGATGCAGCAGACGTGAATTTGAGTACTTAACTTGGTGATTGTATCTAACGGGCTTCGTTAATAGCTTCCATCGAATAAACAGTAACCAGAGTTTACACTGTGTAAAATATAGATGCATTTCACACTTTCATAAGACGTCCTACAGTTGTCGTTACAAGAATAGTTCTCGGGTATTTCGAAAAGATGAAAGCTGGCTTAGATGCTTGGTAGAATAACTATTGTTCAACTCTCACTTATTCATCAATAGTTCTACATATATGTATCTCTTACCTTTACTATCCAATTATAGTCATTAGTTTTATTATGCATCTCTGCAAACAGGAACAAAGTGCTCAACATTCATAACAACAACTAATACTTAACCTTTGAAAATTAAGTAACAAAAAAAGTTATAATAATAGGATGAGAACGCCGAGGCTGAGGGGAGCAAAACATGAACAGGCAACGACCGCGAGTGAACCAGGTTTAAGTTCAAGTTTTTTGAGAAAATAACAACATGCCCCTAGTGTCGTGGCAAAAGCACGTGGTGTACATGTTTAGTCCACTACATAAAAGTTTCTTTTGAAGCAAAGCCATGCTTTTATAAAGAAAGAAGCAGCTGCAACAAACTATTATACACGTTAGTTAACATATTCTAACCTTTTAACACTGGTCTTTAAACCTTCGAGCCAAGGAACGTTTTTCTAACACGATCCTAGTACCTTTATATACAAACCTATCAAGACACTCCACAAGCTTAGATAAATATTCCCCATAATGCTTAAAACAGAATGTATATCTAAAGGGTCTTTTATCAAGTTGTTCAATATAATAACTTTATAATGTGTGTATAAACTAGATCCCACTATCACTTATAAATCATATATAGCCTAGATAATATCACTGCATTCTCTTGAGATAATATATACAGTGTAGGTAGTTCAGATTAAAGGTCTAATTAAAATCGTGGATCAAAAGTGAGTTTGTGGAGCTAACTATTATGATTATCACCCTAGAGTATTGTCTTATATATATATATATATATATATCATAATAAGAGTATTTTTTTCAAATAAAATAACTCACTTGTTTCACTGTTAATAAACAGACGTTTCCTTTAAAAATATTTACCTTAACTGATTTATCTTACAACAATCAAGTTACATATTTCCTCAAATTGGCTTCGTTAATTAAGTCCTTTAGATAGAACAATAAAGAAATATCAAACATGTTTTTTTGGTTAACATTAAAAGAGGAGAAAAGGGCAATTTTTTGATAATGATTTTGCTAAGTCAGAAACATAGAGATGCACCCATATTTTTTACTTCCAGACTTTATTTACTGCGCGTATTTCCTCATTAGTTTCTACTTGTCTCTTATACTGGTGAATGGCTGATATAACCGTTTTGAGAGAAACTGAAAAAGAGTGACGTGTTAATTTTGTCTTACCCTGTAAAGGAGTTCTCATGCTCCTCACGTCAGTTACTTGTATTAAACATATCTAAATATACTATTAAACAATTTTACTTTTGATATTTTAAATAGTAGGGCAATTACCAACTGCCATGAAATAACAATACAGGATGGAATTCTGTTGATTTAAGAACGAAATGACAAATTACCTGTCATTTCAAACCTTTGAAAATTTTAGCTTTTAAAAAGCACGTATACAAAGCCACTTGGCAGCAGTGCTCTATAATCCATTGTTACACTAGCGTCCACTTATAAAAACATAAGGTTTATTAATTTTGTATACTTTATCGAGACAGTTCCGTATGAACGGAACACACAGTCATGAATGTGTTTGATTGATTTGGTCTTCTTATTTTAAACAAATTTTGCTCTTCATATATTTGTTTTCTAAATGGCGACATCATTTGATATATCACATTCTATTGCTCTTCTCATTATTTTGGATCACTAACACGGTATAAGCTACAAGCTGTGTAGATTTGGCCTGAACACAATTGATCATGACAGGTACCGTGTTTAGCTTAACAGCCCAGGCCTTATTCAGCCATGATATCATCTAACTCAGTATAAAAATAAAGGCCATTTCAGTTATTAGAGCAAAGAACAAACCTAATAATTACAGAATAAATATAAATGATTAGAACATGAATAAATTTTACAGAACTAAAAAAAAAAGAAAAAAAAAGACTAAGAATTATATAATTATATATATACACACACGTTAGGGACACATTTCTTTATGTTATACTTCTGTGGTGGATTGGTATGGCCAGGTGGTTAGGGCGATCGACTCGCAATCTGAGGGTCGCGGGTTCGAATCTTCATTCCACCAAACATGCTCGCCCTTTCAGCCGTGGGAGCATTATAATATGACGATCAATTCTACTATTCGTTGGTAAAAGAGTAGCCCAAGATTTGGCAGTGGGTGGTGATGACTAGCTGCCTTCTTTCATTTCTAAATTAGAGACGGCTAGAGCAGATAGCCCTCGTGTAGCTTTATGTGAAATTCAAAACAAACAAACTTATGTGGCATATGTTATTCTTCTTTAAAGACTAAATCTTTTTGTTATTGTTGTTTTAAGCACACGAGCTATCTGTCTCCACCGTAGAGATAAAACTCAAAATTTTAGCGTTATAAACATTCAAGGATAATACTGATACACCAGAGAGGGGTGGGAACAAGTTGCCAGTTTGGCTTTAATGTCGTTAAAATTAAAGCATCAGTTAAGTTAAATATGTATACAAAATTTGTTCATCACAGGAGTTTTTTTGGGGGTTTTTTTTGCGCAGTAGATGTGCACGAAACATTGTGTTTATTTCAGCTTATTTTGGAGGCGGAATGTATCCAACCGAGTAACGCAGTACATTCGATACAGGTTCTTCCTGTATAGACTTAAAAATAAACAGACGATAATTTTTTTGTTAGTTTCATTCACTCTAACTATTTCGAATAAAACAAATGCATACCATGAAAAAAAAATCTCTCCTGGAGGTGGTGCGGTACAAGTCAGATCTTGACTGAACCCAATTTTATGTCATACCTAGCTGGACTTTAAAATCAAATTAGTTTTAAAGCACAATATATCTAATTATAGTATTTTGTCACTTGTGTATAAATTTAAAATCATAAATAATATTCAACGTTAAACTGGTACACATTA
>NW_013665661.1:622349-627934 GCF_000517525.1 Limulus polyphemus
CATTTTATTTAAGCCTATCCATAGCCTTCAAAAAAGTTGACGACGTTACAACGTAGAGTCGTCAACTTTTTGAAGGCCATAGATAGGCCTAAATAAAATGTTTTTAGCTGTTTACCAGTTTAACGTTGAATATTATTTATGATTTTTTCATAATATATTTGTCACAGGTAAAACGAACTTTAATTTTAAGGATGCTAGATATAAATACAAAACTTACGTTTCGCTAAACGACAGAATGAAGCATCATGAATTAGGCTTAAGTATATTACTTCTGTTCTGTGTATGAATTAGGCCTGAGCGAGTTATGTTTATTCTGTATTCATTTATGTATTGTAATGTATTGTGGCTCATCATTAAATATGTATTTGCGAAAAAAGAAAAAAAAACGACGTTGGTAACCAAATATATAACAAGTAAGAAAACGGAAAGCGATAATAATAAGACTGACATAACACTGTGCAAGGAAAGTGTGTCTTTGGAAATTTGTTTACATTATACAAGTAGTGTTTCAATCGTCTTATTGATTGTTCGTAACAAATTCCATAACATTATTACACAGAATGTTTTGAAAGAATGCCTAAGATTTGAATTTTTTGAGAGAAATGATAATGCTCATTAATTGCGTAAAACATTCGTAAGGGGAAAAAAATAACCTTTTTTGTATTCATAATGCACGTTATAATCTTTAGTTGAATGCGTATATGTTCAGTTTGAAACCCGGATGTGAGGTAAATACTGCATGTGTGAGAGGGAACATCTCGTGATAGATGTAATATATGTAATTTATACTGAATCCTACTTTACCACTGACGCGTCTCTAAACAATTTATCTAATGCAAAATCAATAATTTAAGAAAACAAGAGGCACGAACGCAACAGATTAAGTGTTTCTCCAGCATCATAACTGTAAATCCTCCAAACTTACGTTTAAAGACTGTGGTACATTTTATTGTGTTGAGGCTTTTTTCTTCCTATGGAGGGCCTGGCGTAGCCTAGTGGTTAGTGTACTCGGACTGTGAATCTTAAGATTCATGGTTCGCAATCCGTTGGTGCAAACACGAGCTCCACAATTTGAGGCTGCGATAAGGTTATAAGAGTCAAGTCCCACATTTTGGTCAGACAAGAGCAGCCCAAGAGTTGGCAGTAGGTATTGTTGATTAGACGCTTTTCCTCTAGTGATTCTAGTTTGTTAGTTCAAAATAAGGGAATGATAACCTCAGATAGATCTTTCTTAGCTTTGAGCGAAAAACTCAAATTTACGTGTGGTTATTAACGTAAGAAACTAGAGGGATACTCAGTAGAGAGCATACTTCCGCCACACAGTGTCGATCATATTCGGCCCTCAAAAATGTACGAAAATGTGTCCGTATGTTCGTCGTTATGAATGGACGCAGACCATTTTTGGTAGGGCAATAAGGAATAATATTCTATATATGTCCACCAAGTTTCATCAAAATCCGATGATTTTTGACTGAGTTATAAAGCAAAAATAGTGTGAAAAAATCGTTCCCCATGTTAACAGGTAGGGTTTTTTTCATGACCTTGCTGTGACCTTTGACCTAGACCCTCCAAAAATGTAAACACTTCTAAGTTGAGTCATAGTCTAAATGTATACCAACTATCGTCCAAATTCATTCAGCCAATTTCGAGAAACCTTTCTGACAAACACACACACAGGGTAAAAACATAACCTCCGTCATCTTGTTGTATTTCAGTGTTGACTTCTTTGTGTACAAACCAGAACACGAATTTTAATAAGTAATAAGTTTGATATTTAGTACAGATCAGACGTAGAATCATAAACATTTACGCTGCACCAATATACACATAATCACTAGAGCGAACAATAAAACGGTAGAATTCTGATTTTAAAAAATCAGAATTGATTTCTGAGAAACTTCTTACGGAAAAATTAGACGTTCTAATTCTCACAGGCTTTCTTCTCAGTCTGTTATCCTTCAGGATCACCAGGGAACCACATCCCGTCTGCCACAGAGATTTACGTCACGAGATGCCTGCTGACAAGGGCATGAGTCTTCTATTGATTACATCACAATGCAGACAAACGAAAGAACAAAGCAATTCACTGCTTAAAACAGCTTTACAATCCATATTGTGACCCTACACAAATAATATTAAACCAAGAATTACTACAATCTATTGCTGCTGCATTACGTAGGATTATGCGGTAATTATGTAGATTAGTGTAAGGCTGGAGAGTGAAAGTGACGTAGTCAGTTCTCAAGGCTCTTCAGTCTACCTCCAGGTAATTTTTTTTTTACTGAAACATCTGTTGTGGTTGAGCTATTCACCTATTTCGTCATTGTTAGGTATGTTTCATAAAAAGATTCAACAGCAGAAAAAATATTTTCGATCTTACTGTTAAAAGCTCACATTGGACGTGACGAAACGCTGGAAGCTCGCTCATATTAACGATGACGTCTAAGTAACAGGATCATATGTAGCGGCACCAATTAGAGCTTGTATACATAAACAACCAAACTGGCTTAATGAGTTCCTAGCTTTCACAATCAAAAGGGTGTAATAATAATTGTGCAAGTGGAAACTTTCGAGCTATGAATTAGAAAAAAAAGAATTTACAGAAATAATTATATTGTAAGCATTGTAAAATTTTGTTGGTTATAAGAAGTGTTAGAAGGAAAAACATGTAACAGTCGCTTATTAAATTTTAAATCCACCATTACGGAACAACTTCAAATCTATATGTATACAAGCTTCGACACTGTTAATTCAGTTCAACTTGTTTATATCCAGATATAAATTAGGTGTTGTTCCATAATAGTGAGTATACACTGTTTTAGATCACCTTACGTTGTATTGTGTATCTACCCACTAATCGAATGTGATTCTTACTCTAGGATTATAAAACAAGCTGCAACTGAATTAACATGGTTAATTTTCTTTCTCAACATATGAGTGGTTAAGTTACCTTTTATATAATGGCTATGTTCGTCTTTGGCCCTTGTTAAGATTTTAAAATAACTTAAAAGGACGACTACGTCTCACTCACATAGGGTGTGCTCCAATACTCTGGATTTATTCAGCGTTTTGAAAGTTCCATGTTCGTACACCATCTTTCTTGGTAGTATTACTGGTGTAACCTTGCTTGCAACAAAGCCAGGTGAATGATAAACTACATTTGATATTTTCAATGGAGAGATGCGATCTTTATAATTTAAGAAATACTGCAGAAAAGATCCTGGCTCAAAAATATGTTTCAGTTGTGCATACGGTTACCCTCGTCGAAATAGGGAGCTTAGTTGTAAAAAGTCAACCAGGTTAGTTCAACTTATACGTTGCTATATATTTTACAACTTTAAAGAAACCTTCAGTCTAGTTATAACTATTGATTTAATTCACAAATAACCCTATTCTTTGGGTTTTACAAACCACTGCCCCTGAGACAGAACAATCAGTTAAAGAATATTTACTTTTCCGAAAAGAACGTACGCGTTAAGCCGCTGATCCTCCTTTTTTTGTATTCACTTAAAAGTAATTCAATTCATACTAACCACTTGTGTTGGGTATTTTATCTTTATTGCACAGAGTTCTCTCTTCATTGCAATGTTGAGAAGAACCAACTGGTAAACAGAATAAGAAAATGTATACGAGACGAAATTTTATCAAGGAGAACCTACACATGTATTTCACGTGTGGCATTATTTTACTATACTTAATTTAAAACATTTTAAACAAATTAAGGAAAACTTTATCTTGCTTTATCATAATATATATAAAGATTTGCTACGTGGAGAGTATAAGGATATAACATAACGTTTACAATGTGCATGTGTAAAGCAGTAACTGAAAAATATTCAATACATTTTAAAATCTCCATATGTGTGTGTGAAGGCGCTTGAAGATCAAGCCATTACTAGAATGGACTTTGATAAAAGAAAGGTCGCATATCAGGCAGGCGGTAGCACTGCTTAAATGCACTGCTTAGTAATGGCTCGGATTATTCATCGAAATGGTATCTTAAATATCTACTCAATAGGTCATCAGTGTTTCCTTTTATAACAATATATATGTAAATATTACAGCAAAAAGTTTAAATCTCTTGTTCTTTTTTTTTTACTGCGGCTTTTTAATTACATGATAACTCAAAAACCAAAACAATGGTGTCAACCAATTTCACTGAGGTGACATAGTTTCAAACGGAGTGTCCACTTTTATAAATATTATTAATAATTAGTAGTAATTAAAAAAGTCATAATTCTAATATAAACGATATTGTCATTACTCCTTGAAGTTCGCTTTTGTAGAGAAATTTGACGTTTCTTCAAAAGCTTAAATTCAGGATGAAACAGGAATTACTAGACAACAATAGATAAATAATAAATATCACAGATGGAACCTCGTTGTATTTAGAACTTGGTTACAAATATAATCTTTCTATATCTATTGAGAAAAAAAAAGCAAACAAGTAAAAAAAAATTTCAAAAAAGGAAATAAATGTAAAGATGAATAATATTAATCCTCAAAAATAATGCAAACATTATAGTAGGGATGGCAGGAGAATATGAACAGACAAAAATAGGATAAATTAAACTCAGTTGTGATTGAATACTTATATATATATATATATATATTGCTATATGTTAATTCTTGCCTGTGCTATTGTATAGGGATGATGCAAATGCCATCCCTACTATCTTGTTTGCATTGTTTTTGAAGGATTAATATAAGCCATCTCTACATTTACTTCCTTTGTTTTTTGAAAACCTGTGTAATTGTGTCTATAGAAAGGAATACTTTCAACCGCGTAACAATCATGACTTGTACCAGTTAACAGTATGATCTAATTTGTGTTCGAAATGGTCGGTTTACTTACGGAACTTTATTTCTTTAAGAAAATAAATGCAAGCATTATTATATAAAACATTGTTCTTTCGACGAGACGTCTTGCATTTTTGTAGCACATCAATATACCAATGATCAAAATCACCTTATCTCTTAAAATTTCAACTGAAATAATGTAAATATTTATTTTCTAGATAACATCTAACATAAATATCACCAAGTATCGCGTTTAGCGTGTTTCACCCTTGTATAATAATATGAACCAATAACTAAAGTGAAATTCGACTAAGAATTATTTTTGTCGCAGAAGTATGGCAAGGATAATGCTAACTGCAAATAATTCAATGACGAGGAACCCACTTTGAGACTAATAATGGCTGGAGACGGCTTGAATGAGTAATGAAGAAAAACTTTAACATAAGTTTAACATAACAGCAAATGTACAATGTTTCGCCAAGGTTTTTGTGTATATATATATATATTCGTGTCAGTGTAAATTACTTGTACCTGATGATGACGGTATTGAACAAAGATATCACATGACCGGAACTGTTGTGAAACTTAGAAGAGGTATCTAGGCACCCCGGGGTGTTGGTTTAGAGTAGGGTTGTTCTGTTCAATTAAGACGGATTCCTTGATTTTTCGTTTGTTTATGTTGGGTTCTTTGTTTAAAATGACTGTGTTTATAATAGATATACTATTGGTTTTTTGTAGTTGCAATGATGAAACACATAGGTACGGTTTTTTATTTGTGTTCTGTG
>NW_013665661.1:628665-631605 GCF_000517525.1 Limulus polyphemus
CTGTACGGTTGTTGTTGATTTTTTTCCTGTGGTTCAGGTTTTTTTTTTATGGTTGGCTGGTTTGATATGGTGTTAATGTATTTCTGTTGGTACTTTCCTTTTCAGGGCCATGTCCGTTTTATGTTATCAATTTATATGTGTGTATTGTCCTATTTTTGGGTGTTAGTGTATTTTGGGTCTATAGTAGAAGTAGTAAGTATGATAATAATAAAGGTAGTTCTTGTGCTGCTGTTTTTATGATTATTATGAATATATTATCTTTGTTTTGAGGGCTGTTATATTTTTCCACCGCTATTTTGAATATGTTTTTGATTGTCTCTACTGCTTTGTTTATGAATTCCTCTGTTTTAGGAGGTGTATCTATAGGTAACTTCTTTTGTTCTGTTTTTTCTTTGGTTTGTGTTGTAAATTCTAAGTGTTTGTTTTTGAATTTCGCGCAAAGTTACGCGAGGGCTATCTGCGTTACCCATCCCTAATTTAGCAGTGTAAGACTATAGCGAAGGCAGCTAGTCATCACCACCTACAGCCAACTCTTGGGCTACTCTTTTAGCAACGAATAGTGGGATTGACCGTCACATTATAACGCCCCCACGGCTGAAAGGGCGAGAATGTTTGGTGTGACGGGGATTCGAACCCGCGACCCTCAGATCGCGAGCCGAGCGCCTTAACCACCTGGCCATGCTGGGCCCGTAAATTCTAAGAGAGAGGCAAAAAGTGTGCTGGGAATGTGCATTAACGTTGTACATTTGCTGTTATGTTAAACTTATATTAAAGTTTTTCTTCATTGCCCATTCAAGCCGTCACCAGCCATTATTGACTGCAAATTTCTCCCCGCTGATTTCTCCAAGCCTGTTCCCTTGTGAATCTTATGATGCACTGTAGGTCCTACAAATTTCAGCAGCTTGATGAAGTCAAGATGTCACAAGAAAATGACCTCACTGACTTTCACAGAGGAAATATTATTGATAGTAATATCAACGGCAAGATTATCAGAGTTGGTTAAGCCTGCCTATATCCCACTACTTTGTGGTCAATATGCTGAAGAAATGGAAGGTCGTCATTGGATGTGCTAATGCAGAAAATTGGCCTGACATGTTCAATATTAATCACTTCTCGGTTCCTGCAAAATATTGTGAAACAGACACACATAACTACCATTAAATCCATTTCTCACAACTGTAGGCCAGATAACCCATTTTGCACAGGCAGCTAGCTCCATGCTGCTGTATTTCACAGACGATATACTGCCCATAAGCTGCTCATCGTAGCCCAAATGCAAAGCATTGGCTCTCATTATGTATTAAGCTTCAAACTGTGCGATAAAAGACAATAGGAAACCATTATATGAAGTGATTTATTCAGCTGCTCTTTGTTTGCTTACGATGGATGGATTAAATATGAATGTGTTCCGTGTTAACTGTGAAGAGTGATGGAGTAGAATCATAATGTGGACATGGTTTCATTGGTTTGGACTTGGTCCGCTGGTAGTAGTTAAGGGAGCCATAAACGCATTATTGTATTTGACATCTCAAACAATTCTACAACTATCTCTGATAACGGAATTCTATGGAAGGATCATACCTATTTTACTATGATGTAACGCATCATGCCATACGACAAGTTGTAAACTGAGCGTTCATTTTTTCCCCATTATTATTGCTACTTATAAAAAGGAATACCGGTTAACCTTTGTTTGGAAAACAACTTGCATGTGTCCGAACAACAGTAAATTAGACGTGTTTATAATAGTATATGCAGATAATTTATCACTAAGTGTTCCGCCACACTGCTCATTTCTTAACTGAAAATGGCGTCGTGTAGCTAAATGTATTTTTTATTATTATTTGTTGTCACAAGGAGAATAGATTGTAATATAAGAATCGAATAACAGATTTAACCATTAAAACCTCCAAAAATAACTACTCATTCTAAATTCAGTAACAGTTAATACTTAAGGACCTAGAATATTAATCTGTCGTCATTTGCGAAAGGTCCTTAATACATATACGTATACATTATGAAAAAAAAACAACTTAAGTAACAACATTATGTAACACAAAACTTTAAGATTCAAAAGACGCCAAAGTTGAAACATAAGGGCGAATTCTTGGTCGAGGATTGGTATGTTTTTTGCCATTCTCTTTACTAAACATATTTCGATATATCAGTAGATAATTTCGATATCCTACTTAAATAAAAATGGCTGTTCCCAAACAGGCGTCAAGTTTAAAGCTACATTACATGTTGTTGTTCCCTCTCCTATTAACATATGGGTAACGAATAGAACGAAAAATAAGGCTGTCTTTCGTTCACTACAGTCTATATCTCCTTAAAACATATTTTGTTATGTTACCAACTTCCATCTTTTGATATTATTTGGAAGAAGTATAAATATGCGAGTTTTCAGAATTGAGCATCAAAGTTGGAAGTGAAATGATGATCGGTATATTTTATAATTCATATTAACGTTCTGCGTTTCTTTCATCCAACTATATTATGCATATAATAAAATAAGTTAATCTCGGAGCTCCAGATCGTAGACTGACTTAATACGAATCCAATACTCCAGCCAGCATTAAAAACTAAAAAAAACTACAGATATTATTGAAAAATCCATTTTGCCTTTCCATGGTCTGTCTCTAAGTAATATTCGTGTTTTAATCTTGTTCTGTTTTTGTTGAGTTTTTAAAAGTAAAATATTTATGCTGTAATTAACATTTGGTTGGAATTTCGCACAAAGCCACACGAGGGCTCTCTGTGCTAGCCGTTCATGATTTAGCAATGAAAGACTATAGGGAAGGCAGCTAGTCATCACCACCCACCGCCAACTCTTGAGCTACTCTTTTACCAACGAATAGTGGGATTGACCATCACGTTATGATTCCCCCTTGGCTGAAAGGGCGAACATGTTTGGTTGGACGGGGGTTCGAACCTACGACC
>NW_013665661.1:632469-650262 GCF_000517525.1 Limulus polyphemus
ATTGACCATCACGTTATGATTCCCCCCTTGGCTGAAAGGGCGAACATGTTTGGTTGGACGGGGGTTCGAACCTACGACCCTCAGATTGCGAGTCGAGCACCCTAACCACCAAGTCATGCCAAGCCTTAACATTAACACAAGATGCACAAATTGACATTGATCTCTATATTAAAAGCATCTGTACAAACACTTCATTTGTTTTGTATTCCGAAAACTTATGTAAATAAAGAATTCAAATTGTTGCTTAAAACAATTTATCAATTATGCATTAGTAATTTCCATTTCGCTAACTATCTATTATTTCATTATTTTCTGTAAAAACATGTATCTAAAATTATGCTGAGCACATTTATATTTTTATAACGTAATTTGCAAAACAATTCAGAGGTTTCAGTTTCATGAAAGTTTGTGTTTTTACAATAAAACCATAACATAATATCTTAAGTGTCTATTGTTGGTTTGTTATGGATTTCGCGCAAAGCTATACGAGGGCTATCTGCGCTAGCCATCCCTAATTTAGCAGTGTAAGACTATAGGGAAGGCAGCTAGTCATCACCACCTACCGCCAACTCTTGAGCTACTCTTTTACCAAAGAATAGTGGGATTGACCGTCACATTATAACGCTCCCACGGCAGAAAGGCTAGAATGTTTGGTGTGACGGGGATTCGAACCCGCGACTCGCAGATTGCGAGTCGAGCGCCCTCACCACCTGGCCATGCTTAAGTGACTAACGAGATAAATAAAATAAATAAATTTAATTAATTAACCAAATGTTTGAGTTCTTTTTATTTAGCATAGAAACATTTCACGTAAAATGTTTTGTTATAATTCAGTTCAACCATTTCGTTTATAATAATATATATTGTCCAAAATAGAAAATTAAATTTTTGTCTTTTCTTCCTTTCCAAAAAACATTTCACAGATATTGAATTTTTTGTTTTTTCTTTCTCGTCAGAAGACTTTCCACAGATATTAAGTTTTGTCTTCTTTTACTTCTAAGAAGACTCTCTTCCACGGTTATTAATTTTTTTCTTCTCAGAAGAACTTCCACAGATAATTTTGTTTGAGAATTTTCTAAAAATAATGTCTTTAAAATGACTGATTGATTTTACTGTCAATACAGCCTCCCCGTACAACCTCTAAGCGCAGTATCCCACATTACGCCCTCCTCTCCTCCTCCAATATTGCATATAGATACGTTTATATTCTTTCTTTATTACTCTTTGCCATATCCCATTTAATGTATTTATTTTCAGATTGCTTTGCAGGAATGATTACAATGAATCATTACCACAATACAGTCTTTTCTTGGACTGTATAATATTATGCTAGAGCCTGAGTTTGTTTTGAGATATGCACATTGAAAACGCTCAGTACCTTTATATTTCCTTGGTATTCTCAATTGCACACAAGTATCACACATTTTCTGTACACCAGTCACCATTTGATTCCCAACACCTATTTTCTTTAACAACTTTAAATTTTAAGTAGTTTTTGTTACACCAGTTTAATGACAAACAGAAACAATACTGTCATTCCGAAAACGGATTATCAACTGATCTTTTGTCAATCACTGGGCGATCTCAATTATCATAGAAATCACAGAAATCCTGTAATAAACTATCGTAATGAAAATATTTTCTTTTACTTTTTAGATGTGCATAAGAAAATAATCAGTTTTATACAGCTAACAAACACACCATTAGGTATGGAATTACTTGACATCATTCTAGGCCGGCACAACGTTTCAGATAAACTGAAAGTTGGGCCATAAGACATCATTCTTGTCATTCCAGATGTATTAGGTTTACTGACAGCTAATACAAGTGTTAACTGTATATTCTCTAGTCTTCGTAATCCATCTGTCAAAACTGTGAGTGGTACGTTCTTTTTATTATTACTCGTTTGATTTATAAACTCCTGTGTGTCACCTGCAACTTTCTCAAGTAGTTTTTACTATTTTTTGCATTTATGACATATTTGTAATAGTGATTCTCGATTTATATATAATATACAATATTACTGACACATATTTTCTGCTCTCTTCATCTACAAGATCATTTAGGATATTTTTTCTATCTGTGTTCGCTAAACTGTGTTTTAACAACAGAGTTTGACATATTTGTCTCTGTGGTAGTTTGAATTGTTAAAAAAAAATGCATAACAGGTAGCTTGCTCATACGATAGAGTGCTCAGTTAGAGTTAGAAATATCTGGCTTGGGTTCTATCTCTGCCATGGAAAAGTTAGAAACTGCAAGAATACCCTGAGTTTAGGCCCAAGGGCAGGCCTTTTTTTTTCGAGCGAAGAAGAACTCGAGAGCAATGTAACTTAAGCTGTTTAAAATGCTTTACTAGCTAAAGGAGACATTAACTTTTTAACTCACATGATGTGCAAATATCACCGGGGTTCGAATCTAAATGCTTCAAACTTTACAGATTCTGAGTCACCGTGCTATTTTTAAGATGCACCACACAGCGACACATCCAAGATTCGAGACACACTGTAACATTAACAAATTGAAATAGCTAGGATTTGAATTTTGTCATGTTAACGTGTTAAAAATGCAGCTGGAGCAACAAATTGCATTCTATATTTCTACAGATATAGGAAATATCCAATTATCGGGGTTTTATTCTAGCCTTTTCTCTAGGATATTTAATATAAGTGAACTCAAACAAGTGCTCGTTTTCGGTACCCAATGTTACATCGTTAGAACAAAATAAAGCCCGAAGAAGAAAGGAATCTTTGTCTTCAAAAAAAATATAGTAATGATGTTATTAAACTAAACACACTGCTGCACAGACTTTGTTTTTACTTCTGGAAATCGTGCAGTCTATTGTTTGATTTGTTTATATCATTTCTACGTGCTTTTTCTTATATATAATGTATCAAAAATAGTTTTCAGTGAAGAAATACATTAGCACCTATCGGTCTATTGCGCTTTTTTTTATATTGCAGTCCTTAAAAAATATACACATGACTAGCGGTTTTTCAAACTCTGTCTCTTAAGTGTATCGCGATCAGAATGTCGCTCCAAGTCTATTAGCTTCAAAGAACAGCGCTTCTTCTTATCAATATTAGAAGAAAAAAGAAAGACACCAGCGATAAGAAATAATTGAATTGGTTTTCACTTAATTATATTCAGCGGACAATGGTAGATTGTAATGCGTTAAACTACATATTTCTTTTCGTTTTAATTACAAAGCAAGTGTTTCTTCAGAGAAGCATCAAAAGTATAGAAAAACACTCGGACCATCACCACCACCAAAAGAAAAGATTGTAATGTTATCAAGCATCCTTTAGAAGAAAAAAATAACCCCTGCAAATAAAATTATGGCATTATAATCAGTATCAGTAGTTTAATTTAGCATTGTTCATTCTTTCCGATGCTATTATTGTTAGGTTATTTTTGATGTTTTTTATATTGAACCCTTATTCTTATGTAGTGACTGTCCCTGAAACGCATTCTTCTAAACTAAATTATAGAAATAAACTACCTCGTAACACAAACTTAGTTTTTTATTAAATTGGACAATCAACGTTTCGCTTTACTGCTAGCTCCTTCAGAAGTGTTTCGCTAAAACATAAACCGTGACTGACACTACAAAGCTTTAGGTTCGTTTATTTCTAGAATTAATGTCTTTTTCTACACCAGTATTAAAACTAATTGCTCGAATGAGAATATTTATTTTCTCTTTATTGTGAATCACTTTCGTTCTGTTTTCTTCATGGTTGCTGTCAGTAATAATCAAATAAAAAAGTAATATAAATTGATTCATAAATGTCGGAACTACTACTAATTACTCTTGAAGGTATATTATTAGATACTTAGAGAACGTATCCACGATCAGTAGTTCATGCGGAAGCCATTTTAGAACACTTCTCAATAACGTGATCTTATCATTTCTGTTGATAGGAACATATTTTTTAACTTTAAACTGTATACAAGCATTGCTTAAAACTTGGGTTATAACAAAGGGCAATAATATACCAAAGACTAACCTCTTAGGGTACATTTTCACAGGTCTCTGTAATCCTAATAGCTTTATTGGAGTTATGAAGCTACCGACTGTCAATAACTAATTTCTAACTAAGCAACGTAGAAGTGTTTGTTCCAATTACTCTTCTTTAGTATCCAAAATTAATCTAAAGTTAACTCACTTGGAGCAAAAAAGACGAATACATAAGAGTTCTTTAATGTGAAACAAGTATTTGAGGCAGGGCTTTCAAGGATTTATCGTCACTCTAGTTTCTTAGTAATCTTTTCAGTGTAATTGAAATAAAACGATGGCTCGTAATCAACACTGTGTTCAGAATAACGCTGAAATTATGTACGTAATCAGCCACTTTCATTAAGGATAAACATTCATGAAACTTCGACAGTACCTGGGCGAGGAACTTCAAATTCATATCTTTTCTTTTTACTAAATCTAAGATACTTTTGTTGTTAATCGCACCCTTGAGTTTATATAGGAATATTCTAACTAAGAAAACACATGGTTTTTTGACAAATACCTTTTGTGAGTTTCGCTTTTCATCTCCTAATGGTAATCACTATAAGCAGCTTTGCATTCTGTGCCCGATTAAACTTGTTTACTTCCAGCAGTAGCCATCGTTTAGCAAACTTAAAAGCGGCCGCGCTTGGTTTCTTGAAGAAACACCACTGCAGGTAGATACCAGGTCTCCCAACATTTCACATCTATCAGAGTGCAAGCTATAGGAAAACCACCTCAAGCTTGAGTGTACAACAAACAAAGTAATGAAGGTAGGTGAGACCTATAGCTTAACTATCTATCCAGTCATATGTATGTTATTTTATATAGCCTTTTACGAATGAAAAGCCGAACAGATTTTGATACAAAACAACTCAATACACACACTTAGAAGTAACTCACACAACACGGCCTCGTGCCGCACCACTCAATGAAGGAGAAGGCCAAGCGGACGCTAAGGTCAATATTCCGCGAAAGCATGGGTGAGTCTATTTTAACACTACAGGTAGGGCATAACAAACCCATGGGAAGCGTTCACACAGAACCAATAACTTGAAAATCCAGTCTTAAAATTGAACTTCGTCACAAAGAATGTACAATAGAAATAAAATAAGCAATATCAAAATTGAATATAACGCATCGAATATTAGAAAAACACAAACATAAAACTCATCATATTAAATTGGCAAAACATACAACCACGATAATCAGCAAAGTTTAAAACTAAAGTTTGTATCTTGAACATATATTATCACAATCATTTCTCACTCATTTAGTGAGGTAATACCTCTGTGATTGTAACATTGTAGGTCTGAAAATAAGAAAAACAACGAAACGTAAGTTACAGCAACGAGATTTAAACATTATGGTACTGATTTTTAAAACACAGCTATATAATTATCAACTCAAAAGGTACGAACAAAAACGAAACGGCCATTAAAATTTCACACAACTTAAAAATAAACACAACACTAAACACATTAATACATTATTTCTAAGAAATTAAAATATGCCAAAATAATTTGAAATATTCTCTAAAAATTAGTCATTCTTCAAAGCCGTAGTACTAGAGAAAATAAGTATTGGTTGTATATATCTATGGAAAGTTATTAAAAACAATTGTCCCCCCGTTGTTCAGCAGTAGTCTAGAGGCCTTATAACGCTTCGGTCCCCACGGCGGATACACCGCAAATAGACTTTTGTGTAGCATTGCGCTGAAACAAGCACTTCTACACAAACAAAGTAGAGATTGTTAATAATAGCAGAAATTACACCGTACGAAGGTAGACCGTATATCATTCATCTGCAGACAGAAAAATGAAATGGAACATTCTTCAGTAAACTGTAAATATAAAGTTTAGCAAGTATAGCAGTTCAAACACTTAGTTTATAATCAGTTTCATAATTCGACTTTTAATACACCAGTAGCATGTAAACACTTTCAAGTATACGAATGCTGTAAAATGTTTATCTTTCTAACGAACTAGTTTGACGATTCTACATACACCATCAGAAGTTTATAAGGTACTATTATTGATACCAATGAAACTCAAGTTGATAGAAAACTTTATCTTTATATCATCTATATGTGTGTGTGTGTGTAGTTAATAATGGCATAGTGTTTTAAAAATAATATCAATAATCACTTCCAGAACATGAGAGGATGGTTGGTTAGAAAAATTATTATAAGTTAAAGAAAACGTTCAAGGTACAGAGAACATAGATATAAGAACCAGATAAGAACATCTAGATAGATTATTGGCTCCTAAACTGGCTGGTAAGAATATTATTTATCTTTAAAACTTCACCTCTGTAAGGGCCCGTGATGAAAATGTTGAATATGGATAAGCCTTTTAGAAACCTGCTCTCGTCAGACGTCAACTTTCAATGTAGTTGATTAAATCTGGCAAAAGACTAGTCTTATCTATGATGGTGTAAGCGTCTCTTGGGATGTACTGGCATCGAAAACTTTTCTCATATCACGTGAAAATTGTAATGACATCAGCTATGGGTACTTTATCAGCACGAACAGCTCGGACTTTCGAACTGGTACAGTTATAGAACAATATACATATGAATGAGGAAGTGAACATTCAGCGACGAACTAATCCTCACGGCCACACCAAGGTATATGAAACGCATCTCATTCCACTATTAACATAACAAAGGAAAGGATCACTTGGAGGAAAGCTTCTTGTTTGTCACTTGCTAATATAGAGTTGTGAGTAATAAAAGTAATATGAAGAACGGTATATTTATGAAATTCCAAATCAAACATGTTTTCATAAAATCTCTGTAACAAAGCGAGTCATAAAAACAAAGCTTGTCCAATCAAGAATACAAACTAGCAGGATAATGTTGAGTTACCTGTTATCTTTGTTGGGAGATAAAGTTATATATATATATATGTAAAAGTAGATCAGTGTACATAACATGACGACAGAGAAAGTTTTACTCACAAAACAAATAAAAATCAGGCTTGAAACTATAACTACAAAAATCACCCTTATCCACTTAACACATTTGTATAGGGTACACACGCACATCGTTTCAGTATGTGTATATAAACAGGTAAGCTCGCTTCGGTTTCATTCTTATGACTTGTACGAAATTATCAAGTACAGAATGAACTGGTTACTGATCTAACCTAAAAAAAAAGACGCTATTGGTCTAACAATATGTTGGTTGTTTGTACAACGAATTCGATTACGTTTATAAGAACGCCAGTCTTTTCAAACAAAACTTATTGGTTAAAATAAAATAAGACTATTTGATTTTTGCCTGAAAATAAAACATACTTTAATTAAAACTCTAAAGATTTTGTTCCTCATCATGGGAGCTTAGGAATTAATTTAATGAGTACAATCAGGCTCTTCCGTTTCAACCAATACACCACACCACCTATCATGTTGTCATAGTAACTCATGTGGTCCAGGTAACGAAATTATCGACAAGACCTCCTTCTCTATGACTGTGACCAGTTCCACGTTGCGTTAGATATCTTGCAGCTGACATCTATGGTAAAATACAGAGTAGAATAGCTTAAGAATTAATGGCATATAATAAAACTATTCGATAAATATCATTCATAAGAATGCATTAATATATACCATTACGCCATAAATAGCACATATACTTAAACAATTAGTAACTTTGAAAAATCAGTGACTTTACAATACATCACTGAACAGAGACATGGACATACAGACATACTTGTTCAATTATACAGAATTTTGTTGAAGAAGATCAGTACAGGAATTATATTTCGTAAACAGTGAGAAATAACAACTGCTTAAAGTTTGTACTTCAGGTGTTTTCAAGTAAAAAGAAAAGACTAAGAGAAGTAACATGTAAAAGTAAACGATCCTACGTTAGGTTGTATAGGAAATGAGTCTGTGGATTCTGTAGTTTTTATTTTAGATTTTATTATTTTTAAAATATTTAAATATATTTTTAAAAAGATTGTTTCAAATCTTTAATTGTTCTTTATCTTAACTAATATTTCTTTTTTATACCTTATCTCAAATCTCAGTTTTTTAACTTGTGTCTTGAAGTCATGACGTTTTGATATGATCATCACGTGTTTTACAATTAATAATAAGAGGATGTTCTAGCTTTGAATAAACTCATCCGCCTAAATGAGGATTAATGATAACTTATCGTTGTCTAGGAATGTTTTAACTGTTACCATGCAACATAAATGAACACCTACACACACACACACACAAACACATATATATATACGTGTGTGTACACCATAGACGATAATCTACTAATATAATCACTATAAGTTGAAATGTATGTGTGTGTGTGTGTATATATATATATTAAGCTATAAGGCACCACACAGCTGGAATAATCAATAAAACCAATAATTTTGTCTTCTGAATTTTTTTATTTGGCGTGCTCCAGCACTTTTTGACGTAGGTTTAATATAGATATTATGTATAATGACACTTATACATATACTACATAAGTAGAACACATTTTACCCTTCCCACGGTGCAGTTTGTACCCTAACTTCATTTGTCTGCCTACATACATGAATATATATTTATAGCATCCTATCATTGATTTGGCATGCATTTTGTAAAATGTAAATAACTTTGTCTTTCATTTAAAATAACTGAAAAAGACTATACGTAGGTGTTTATATCTTTCTTAGTAATTAGGTTGCTTAATTATGCGAACTGAAATATATCATACAACTACACGTTGGAAAAGACTAGAAGTGATTTGGACTTCGAAGAAAAAGAAAATATCTTGGAATAAAATTAACTTCTTTATTATGAAGTCAAATAAATATCTTGGGAAAATATAATAGGTATAAAAATATAATAGGTATAACTAGACCATTCATCTGTTATAAATGATGGCAAAAATTATATAATAAAAACGAGACTATTACAAAATAATGAAATTTCTTATATTAACTCTGTTTATCAAAGTGGATTTAAATCTATTGTATTCTTAATAATGGGTCTCACGGTGGCTCAGTGGTAAGTCTGAGGGCTTATAACGCTAAATACCGGATTTCGATACCCGTGGTGAGTAGAGCACAGATAACCACTAGTTTAATTTTGTGTTTATAAGTATTTTCATAATGATTTATTTTTTTTTTTCCCCACGTATTCTAAGTCACCAAAATAAATATTTATCATTCCAATTTTTCGCTATCTTATTTTTATCAAGGAATAGTTACATCACATCAGCATAATTCAGACCAGCATTTAAATAAACAAAAAAAACATTTCTAGCATACTACCTTTTTTTGCTTTTTTAACTTGGAAAACAATCAATTGTTTATTCAGATCGTTAGTTTTAGTTTCGTCACACATTTGATTGATCAAAATTCATATAACAGCATTTTCAGTTAATCTGAAAATTTAGATTGTTCTCAATAGATCCTTCAACAGTTCGACTCTAAAGCTATCTTTAAAAATAAAAATAAAACATGTATGTCATCATTTTTGCTATTTCTGCTGTGTTATACTTTTAAATGTACACAGTATGAAACTGTATATATGTTATTCACACCGTGATACCCTCAAAATATGGTAGTACTATATCCCATATCAGATATTTATATTACTACCCTCAATTGTACATGTTAAGATATCAAGCAAATGTTATTTATAGTGTGATATACCAAAATATCGATAACAGTTGTATTACAGGACTGATTTCCAGAACTTGGCGGTATTCGCAAAGGATATATAATAAGATATTACATTACCATTGTTCACACCGTGGTATATAGAAAGGGTGCATATATATAAAGATGTTGAATGACTAGTATTCATTCTGTAGTATACACAATATGGTTAAACGGATATCACAGACCTGTCACCACCTTATAATATGAGAAGTTTAAACAACAACAATACAATAGTGATTAAAACAGCTGAAGAGCTAATGCGGTTTTATTTCTAACGATACTAGGTCTTATTGGTTATTCATAAATTAGCATAATAAGAGGACATTGTTCAACATGCTTGAAATATGAGTTCTGAGGTACACAGTAACACAAAGAAGGAACTTGTCATTAAACATTTCCTCTAGTTATGTTTACTTTCCTAACACACAAGCTGATGGAACTTTGAGTAGTTTAAGTACACGGGATCCGGCTATCATATAAAACCCTATTCGCTATGCAATCTGGCTAAAAGCATGTTTAAAATAATTGGAGTAAAACGGGCGATCAACGAGCAGAGAGATCAATACGTAGCTGAATAAGGAGGGTGAATAAGTAGAAATAGAGAGAGAGAGGAGGAAAACATAGGAAATACTGATAATAAGCCTAGGCCTATTTTATATATATATATATATATGAATCGGTAACACAACTGTGAGTTAATTTTAGTAAATAGTAGTTATCTTAAGCGTGAAAAAGCAATTTTTGGTGACTGACGTAAATCTTTTTTATAGCAAAGCCACATTGGGCTATATGCTGTGTCCGCCGCGTGGAATCGAACCCTGGATTTTAGTGTTGTAAGTCCGTAGACTTACAGCTGTATCATCGAGGGTCATAATTATTTGTTATTTCAAAGTATTAGTCTGTTAAGTCTATTCTGATCACGACGTTATCATGGCTCATGATAACTAGGTTACCAATTAGTTGATTAAATTAACCCAAATAATTACTTGGAATTGAATCAGAACTTGAAAGTGTAACAGCAAATCTTTTTCGTTCCATCAGATAATCTGAGAATTTTCATACTATCATTTAGGATGTTTCAATCAAGTTGATCAGCAATAAAGTCTGCGTCGAGGATAAAAAATATATAGGGTGGCCAATAAGAACTTTCAGTGTTTGATGTCTTCAGTCAGAACGGCTCCTTATACGACATGAACCGAACAGTCTGAAAACATTTACTGCGGATTAGGATCAGTAGCCAACATCTTAGACATTTACTGTCCTACGTATCATAAATATTCAGTGAGCGGTTATAGGATAAACTGTAATGAAACTCTCTTATGGTTCTAGTTTTCATCAGGCCATCCTGCTCTTTTATAAAAAGGCTCTCGTTTTCAGCTTTGAAGATACCTTAACTTGTAAGCTGTTTTTTTATTTTTTTGCTGTATTAATGGTTTTGTAAGCTTAATATTGCCCATGGGTCTTAAACTGTTTTCCTGAACTAGAGATGCTCGCAAAAAAAGTTTTATTCCGCCAAAGTTAAATGTTTTGTTGCAGGATCAACTATTTCTTTAAACGCAATTGCAATGTAGAAATAAAGAAATCATAAAAACATCTACACGTGAGATATAAAATAATTAGGAAACGGAGCCAAAAATGCACTAATATATAATTAAGCTTAATAAGGAGGGTAAATAGTAGAAATATATCATTATAGACTTGTGATATATGCTTACCATATGCCTCTTTATTTAGGCCAAATAAGACAGTGATTAGTAGGTCATAACCATGATCTCAGGACGAGTCACCGCTATAAGTGTTTCTAATTTAGATCGTCTCTGTCTTCTCGTTATTTTCTGAGAACTTGGTGACCGCCAAGTTGACCTTATGATGTTACTTACACAACAGTCACATGAAAAACTGGAGCTGAAGCACATCATATGTGACTATCAGAATCGATGTCACTTCCATATCGGTTAGAATGTTTGAACTGCGTATCATCTGAGAGTCAAACGTTCCAGCACGATCTAGAAGCTCACTTTGATTTTATCTTTAACCTGTGAGAATTAGATCGTGTTGGTGAATATCACTTTTAAGTTATTGTATTATTTATATTTATCTGCTGGTTTTATTATATTATAAATATTTATCTGCTGGTTTTATTATTAATATTTAGCTGCTGGATAACTTATCCATTATTAATATTTATCTGCTGGTTTTATTATTAATATTTAGCTGCTGGATAACTTATCCATTATTAATATTTATCTGCTGGTTCTATTATATTATTAATATTTATCTGCTGGTGTTATTATATTATTAATATTTATCTGCTGGATAACTTATCCATTATTAATATTTATCTGCTGGTTCTATTATATTATTAATATTTATCTGCTGGTGTTATTATATTATTAATATTTATCTGCTGGATAACTTATCCATTATTAATATTTATCTGCTGGTTTATTATATTATTAATATCTATCTGCTGGTTAAACTATCCATTATTTCTCATTTTCAATAAGTTTCCTTTTGTTGTTGCTATACTTGTGTTTATTTTCATGGGTATTCTCTTCTTTCTTATAGCGAGGGATAGTAAATGGAGTTATACTTAATTGAGGAAATTCTCGCGTGTCGTCTCTTCCTTTCATCAGAAGTTATTGCTTCAAGGTTCACTTGCCAAATCTTTGAACCCCCTGTTTGATGGAGTTAAACTTACATTGCTTAGAGTCCTCTAATCAGAGATACCAGTGTTTATTACGTTCTTTCTCTTTTATCACTCTTAACTTGTTGATAAAATTTTATGCATATCGCAATAAATACAGAATCCTTCGTATATCTGATTTTAAAAAGAAAAAATAGAGTGATCCACATAAAAACAGTGCGATTTCGTACTTTGATACACGATTCTTTTGGATTTGAAGTACAAAACAAAAGTGCCCAGAATGTTTGTCATAAGGAAACTATACAGCATGATTTTGTCATGACAGTTTCCACCAGAAAATCGGAGAGAGTTGCATAATTTGCTAGTGAAAGAAGCATTTAGACCAGAAAAGCTACTGATCTCGACGTAGACGCAACGCATCCATTAAAACAGATTGAAATGACAGAACACTGTTTTCCACTCATCCAAACAGAGATCCATTACTGAGATGATTCACCGCTGAGCTAAACACATGAAGAGACTTGTGTCGACATTGACGAATAACTGTCGAAACGCGCACAAAACGTGCTTAGCTTCTCTTATACTCGATACTAGCACTCGAAACTAATCCAGTCAGTCCTGCCGAAAGTGCAAACAATAGAACAGAGGTTATTAAGATACGCGCATTATCCAGATATACTTTAAAAACAATATTTGGCGTTTTTTGTTTATGGTAATTAAACTATGCCATGCGTTCTTAATAGGAAAAATAAACAGGATAGTAATTTACATTTTCTATACATATACATACAGGATGTCCCAAAAATATTATGACTTTGACGTATCATAGACGTGATGTACTTTTCAGTCAGTGTATAAAAGGTGACATCAAACGGTTCTCGGGATGAATTGACCTATTTCCTTTGCATTGACAAGTGTGTTATCTATTTCTTATTCACAGGGTTTGAATTCTGTTATTTTTGGATGACTTTGTATGTTAAAAGTTTACTTTAGAATAATCACATGTATGTGGTATAACGTTAAAGTGGTATTTACTTTTAACTAATTAATTTATGTTTGTTCCGGCGGTTATAAGAAATTCCAGCATTGTTATTTAACGGGTAATAACTAACAAGGTCAGAGTAAGCCTACTGGGGGCCCAAGGAGTTGAATGAATTTTAAGGTCAGTAGGGTCATGAGGCTGTAGCCCCGTTAGCCTTTGCGTTAATCCGGCAGTGGTAACCAGATTTAAAAAAAAATCGTCTGTTCAGTTAATTACTTAAATCTAGATGAACATAATGTAGCATTTTTCTTGTATTTTTAATTCAACAACTACATATAACTGATTATGCACTTTTATCACTCACTTCCCTAAAAATAAAAATAAAATTAGCAGTAGATACAGTTTTGTGGTATAATAGTGAGGAATCCGTAGCAATGCTAATTAAGTGCTATATTATTACTGTGTTAGTAAATATATAATAATAATAATAATTTCCGATCAGAATAGGCTATGTACGTACAATGAAACTAAAAATCACCCTGGTCATCAGTATAGCTAATTAAATATACTTTTCTTACGTTACTGCTTATAAATATTAAAATGCATGGTTTCATCAGTTGGATATCCTCGCTTTTAACGATAATTTCGAACGTAATCCCAATAATATCTTACGAGGTTCGGCCAGCTTAGGATATTTAGGTTAGTCCTAAATACAAAACTTAAGCTAACAATGCAAAACAGTCTTTATAATAAAAGAATTATAATAAATAAAAAGTTGAAATAAAAGATAATGATATTCAATATAGTAATTAGTATAAGCAATACTGTTAATGAAACCAACAATAAGTGAACAATAGACCTCACTTATGGAACACACAAACATTAGTTGTTGTCTTGAATCATAGTCATAGAACTAAACTTTTTTTTTAAAATTGTGATCTTGCTCTTGTACGTGTCTTTACTAATGGAAAGTCATTACGCCACCCCTGTTATATATATATATTAACAAAATAAACCTAGCCAACATACGAACAATGACCGATATCAATAAGTTTTCACAGAAATATTACAACTTCATAAAATATCTCTAGGGCTCTTTGTACAAAAACATAAACAAGTTTCATTTTCAATTAGCTGTAAGTAGAAACACATTGAATTATAATATCCTGGTTGTAAGAGTACAATATTCGCCCGAAAGAAAATATTTATAAGCTGCACAATTATGCATTGATTTATTATATGGTGATTCAATTCAGTTGTGTGCACAATTATCTGTAGTTTCATATGTGTTCTAATCCTGGCGCGAGGTGGTGATTTGTTTAGAAAGGAATGGATAACTCGTTACTTGTAATACATTGAGTCTTATTTTATAGACCAGGTAAGATAATGGGGTAAAACTTGTACTAAGCTCCTGATATTTTATTATTAATCATTTAGTGACGCATGTGTAATAACACTCGAAGAAATTTTACGTTCTCCTGATGTGTCAGAGAGGTCGAAGAAGTGAGTTTATTTGTAGACAAAATATAACAGTTTTAAAGGGTTTATGAACTTGTATTAATTTACAAGTTTTCGCGAAGCTTCTCGTTGCACAAAATCTCTGTGTATTTCAACTTTAAAGTCATGAAAAATATCATCACCATGTTCCTGTTGCTTAAATAACAATTAGTTGAATCTTTAGGGTATAGATGTTAGGCTACAACAGTATCTTATTATAATTCGTAGTAGACGTATATGTGTAACAAATGTTATGCTTATATTTTTTTCTCTCTCTCTCTCTCACACACACACATATATATACGAATGTATACATCTATGTACATATTATAAATATACACACAAAAAGGACTTATATGTGCTAATGCAGTAACGTGTTGTCGCAAACGCGAGACGTGGCACCACTGGTGATATATTTACCACCTGTATAGTTGGTTCATGATAAATTCCCAACTATTCGACAGTACAGTGACACCACAAGTACGTTTATGGTTGGAGAATTTGCCATGGTCCTTTTTTAGGAAGGATATCAATATAGCGAGTTTGTAAACAATGGTGTGTTAAAGAACAAAACATTTCGAATAATGGAGCTTTCAGTGTTCTCCATGGAAACAAAAAATTCGCACAGCAGAGCGTTTACGACAACAATGCGCTCTGAAACAGTACCCTCTTCCAAACGGGAGGAATATCCTCATCCGCAAAGTGAAGGCTACAATACAGAAAGATAACTCTCTTACCTAAAAAGCCATTGTGATACAAGTAGCAATAATTTCTGGTGCCACAACATAATAAACAAAAATTTTGAGTCAAAGAAACTCTACAAGCTTCTAGCCTCATTTCTAAATCAGTAGTTGTTTTCATGAGAAAAAAGCCGAAGAAACTTGAATTAAAGCTGTACCATTCCACTACATATATACTTGTCCAGTCCACTGGTGCTGCTTTAATGAACTTTTGTCATTGATTTGCTTCAACTGGTCTTGGAAGTCGATATCTAAGCACAATGGCTGGTCTGTGGATAGTTTGTCAAAGTGTGTGATCTACGATTGACCACGTCGTCCTCCGTGGAAGCTTGTTACAATGTGGATTGGGATATTGGGCAATAAGGCGTAATCACGACCATCAAACTAAGTGAGATAGAAAATGTAGGAATTTATTTCAAGACCAGCAGAGGAACTAAGACATCGTTCTTATAAAGTGCTATTGGCCCTCAACGTGCGTATACGCTTGGAAATATTTTGTGAAGGATTTTTTTTTGCTGTAAAACGACCAACAATCCTCGAAACAAATAACAAGCCTCATTATTTCAAATTTTCTAAGAGACAGAAAAATATATCACGGTCCCGTTTTGATGAAATAGAAAGATGTACTTTAAAACCTACAAACCAGGAAATGAAATAATTACCTAACTAGAAAATAGAGAATTTTTTACAGTCAAAAGTTGAAGTGGAAGACGCCGACGTTTCAAGTAAAGATGGAAGAAAAATGATGTACATAAACATAAATGGAGTAAAAAAGAACTCCTAATTAAAAACAGGGGTATACAAACATTGCTTACGGGTAAAGCTTCACACACTCTATTGTACGTCCACGGACCATCCAATGAAAATTGGTTGTATTAGTAATGAACATAATGAAGTAAAGAGTTTGATGACAATCTAACTTTCTCTTCCCGACGGAATTCTTCTTGTTAAGTTTTTCTTTGAATTTTCCCTCGCAATTTACATATGGAACTACTATCTAATTACGTTCCTAAGTATAAGGCAATACTAGCCTGGAAAGTTGGTTAAGCGGAGTTTTTCTTAGGTCTGAGGGAAACATGCTCTCAAAATTTAGTTGCCACAATAATTGCTTGCTTAGAGGCTACGAGTCATTTGCGGTAAAACGTATTTTTCAACAAAACAAATTAAATATATCCCTAAAGATATAACATATTTTAATAAGAAAAATTATGAAATGAGGTTTTTCTCAGAAACTTTTTTTTTTGGTTAGCAAAGAATATACATGATGAAAAATATACTCATATCAATATCAGTGTAACAATAAGCGTTAAAGTGTTGTCTCGTATATAGGTTTATCCAATATTTTAATCAAGATGTTTTATACGAGACTGGAAAGTTATATATATTATTTCTATGGAACTACCAGTGAAACTTGCATACATTCGTAACTGTTACACACTAATATAATTAAGAAGATAAAAAGTGCAATTTATGACAATACGTTACTGAGCATTTAGCGGAAATTTTTTATATATATAACGATAGCCGCTAGAAAGAATAACCAATTCCCCTTATACTTTCCAAATACGAAAAACTTCAAACGAACAGTGTTCGAATTCTGTTGAAATAAAGTGCCGTGTCATATCTGGCTGAAACATTTTCTTTAAGATGCCATGCTGCCATCATGTTTGGTATACCACAACTTATACCGTGGCTTAAAAAAATTCTATTGATGATTTCCCGACATAAAGGGTTTCACTATCGTTAAAGCATTTCTGGAGTTAAAAAAAAGAGTAAATAATATTCCTGACAATTTTTTTCGATTGAGACATTTCCTATTTGAAAAGGTTGAAATCTATTCCGCTGAAGACTGACTTCGTATTAGTAATTTGCTTTCTAGTTATTTATATGTATTCATTCGTTTGTTTTAGAGCAAAGCCACATTAGGGTATTTGCTGTCTCCACAGCGGGGAATCGAACCCTGGATTTTAGCGTTATAAGTTCGTAGACTTACCGCTGTCCCACCTGAAAACAGATATATTACTAATCGTGTGTAAAGTGTGCTTTGATGAGCACAGTGAAGTATTGAATAAAGCGTGCTTTGATAAACACAGTGATATGAACTGATGCCACTGCTGTGATTACAAATCTTCAAAATCCCGTAGAAAATAAGCACTTTATTATTTAGACGTGCGAGCTATCTCTTCTCTGCCCACCATGGGTATCGAAACCCGGTTTCTAACGTTGTAAGTCCGCAGACATACCGCTGTGTTACTGGGAGGCTTAGACACACGG
>NW_013665661.1:651141-654766 GCF_000517525.1 Limulus polyphemus
GGGGGACAAAGTGATACTTAATAATAATCTAAGTGCATATTAACATGAAAAACGTCTATACCTAAAACTTGGTAAATTATTCTATTCTTATCTTTTTCATAAAGAAAACAACATTTCAAAGTACAGTTAGGCGACTACTTCTAATGATTCTTAACATATTTATTCGCGTATTATAAATTAATAATACTAATGATGCATATATATATATATATTAACTTTTTTTAAAAAATGCGACTAGCAGATTTAAAAACCCGTATTTCAGGAAAAAAATAAAAATGCTCATCAAAAGAATAGCCGTGACAACCTATTTTGATCCATTACAGAAAATTTACTTAGTGGCCTTCTATAGTCGAGCTAGTTGTGTTGCAAAACTGACTTAACGTACTTTTTACTGCGTATAAAATCATAAAACGAAACATAAACATGCTTTATAAATGGATATCTTGCGTGTGCTTATATAGGATCGATATTTAAGAATGGGTTAATAGTTCAGAACGATTATGATCAATTATTCTAAAATCATTTTACTGTGAAATAATGTAACTTTATGTGAAGCAATTTTTTTTTATTCTTTTCAGTCTGTAAGCCCAGAAACGTTACCACAATTTATTCATTCCATTGAGGCTGACAAAATATATAGATGGTAATTTAGGTTTTCTTCTTTCTGCATGAAGAATCTAAAATTGGCTAGAATTTTGTACTAAGAGGAGCAAGCAGCATTGTTCCTCTCAACAGAAAGCAGCCTTAGACTTGGCAAGTTGCCAAACCATCAATCAAACCCACGTGGCAGGATGAGAACAAAAACTTTGTTCGTATAGCTTCAGCATCCCACGTGTTAAATTTACTCACCCTGTTCCGCAAACTCAGTGTCTGTAAATCACAGTTAATCAAGACTCATCCAACCAATTAGACGAGGCAGTGTTTGTTTGATCTCTGATAACATGATTAAAATCTGCTCTCGTAATTATCTAAACACTTTTTCAAAAAGATTCCGTTAAAAGACAAGAAAATAATCTATTCTTATATCATTAATATTGGAAATTAAGAAGAAAAACAATAATTTAGTCATTCATGGACGAACTGGCAGTACATCGGGGAAATTGCGTTTTCAAATGTATAGTATAGGTGGCAGCAACAGACACTTTAACCATTACCACCTTTAAGATTAGTATAATTTTCGAATAAAGACACCAGTCCATAGAGTTTCAATTTTTGAACGGGAAAGTGTGACATAAAAAAAATGAAAAGAGACAAAATATCACCGTTATAGATACTGTCATGGGTGAAACACTCAAACTTGTGAAACCAAACTTCCAAGCGCTTTCTGATAGGCTGATTAAATATAGGAAGGGGGGGGTGCTGGACGCTGCAATATTTAATATGATAGAAAATGAAGAAAATAACAATCTTGGGAGTGTAAGTAACTGAAACATGAAATCCTAACTACTATACATAAACACTGAAATCTAAACACTATACATAAAACTATACGTAAACACTATACATAAAACTATACCTAAACACTAAAATTTAAAAACTATATATCTATAAACACTGATATATTCATACTCATTTACTGGTATCAAAATGTTCTTATCGATATGAAATAAATCGAACGATCCAAACTAACAACTGAGCTAGATTTATCGAGATATTATATCATTAATCGATTTAAAACAACACCAAGTAGAAATAGAACTTAGTTAGTATTATTGTAAAAGTAACTTGTCGCTGTAAACTTTTATTGCAAATATTTATATAACTAGGACTGTTCTTATTATCTTGTATGTTAAGATACTTTCACTAATAATACTAGCTTAATATAAAACAAGCAGTTTTTACCAACGTCTGGAATAACAAGATAAGTAATGCACTGTCTTATTAGAAGACAGTATGTGTACATCCGTGTTCTGTTAATATACTAAACTGGAAACGGATCAAATCCAAAGATGATTAGGTGATTTTGACAATTAATTAAACTGGTGAAAAATTTTGATTATTTATCTAAAGTTGTTGACAACATTCAGCAGTAAAGTATTACGTTCCATGGCGTTATAATTTCACCACTAAATTACAGGAATCTTCTTTAACATATCGCTACATTCTTCTAAAGAGCAATAGCTTGAATTAGTAATCATTATTAAACTTAATTATTTGACTTTTAGTTCGTGGTTTGTTAAACAAAATGTTACCAATCATGGTAGTCTTCTTCTCTCTGCTTCTCTGTTTTTGAATTTCGCGCAAAGCTACACGTCGGCTATCTGCGCTAGTCGTCCCTAATTTAGCAGTGTAAGACTAGAGGGATGGAAGCTAGTCATCAACACCCACCGCCAACTCTTTGGCTACTCTTTTACCAACGAATAGTGGGATTGACCATCACAATATAACGCCTCCACTGTTGAAAGAGCGAGCATGTTTGGTGGGACGGGGATTCTAATCCACGACCCTCAGATTGCGAGTCAAGCGCCCTAACCACCTGGCCATGCCGGGCTCGCTTCTCTGCCGCAAGTAGGAGTATAGTTGTCTTTTTATTTTTTGTTTCAATAAAAATTCACTGTATCTTTTGTTCTGAAACTTCTCAATTTAATACATTATTTCATATGAAAATAATTAACCCTCTAGTTGAGCTCTAACTGCCCCTCGGTGTGTTAGCGGGATTGTATGGAGCAACGCTAAAGTCCGATGGGCAGGGAGCAGTTAGCCTGTTGTGTAGCTTTGTGCTAAAATACAACAACAAGAGCTATAACGACAAAAGAGTTTTTTAAAAGATTGACGCTTGTGTTTTGTGACTCGACAAAAGTATTTGAAATATTGCTAAAAATATACCCGTTACAAATGTTTCAAAAATATTAATAAAATCCCTGTTAGGGCAGTTATTATTTAAAGTATATATATTTTCGTAGTTTATTAATTACCCAAAACTGACTGAGCACTAGTAAGCAACCAAAGAACGCAAACACAGTTTCATTAATATTACCAGAATCCCAGTGAAACAGAAACAATAAAGAAGGACATCTCAAGGTCAAGAATATTTCTCATATGCATACACCATATGAAGTTGAACAAATTTATTTATGAAATTTTTTCAAGTCTGAAAAAAAAAAAACAGGAATTATTATATGGTTATTTAGCGTGTCAGGCAGTCATACTATCTGTATGGTTGTTTACCGTGTCAGGCAGTCATACTATCTGTATGATTGTTTACCGTGTCAGGCAGTCATACTATCTGTATGGTTGTTTATCGTGTCAGGCAGTCATACTATCTGTATGATTGTTTACCGTGTCAGGCAGTCATACTATCTGTATGGTTGTTTATCGTGTCAGGCAGTCATACTATCGTATAGTTGTTTACCGTGTCAGGCAGTCATACTATCTGTATAGTTGTTTACCGTGTCAGGCAGTCATACTATCTGTATGGTTGTTTACCGTGTCAGGCAGTCATACTATCTGTATGATTGTTTACCGTGTCAGGCAGTCATACTATCTGTATGATTGTTTACCGTGTCAGGCAGTCATACTATCTGTATGGTTGTTTACCTTGTCAGGCAGTCATACTATCTGTATAGTTGTTTACCGTGTCAGGCAGTCATACTATCTGTATGGTTGTTTACCGTGTCAGGCAGTC
>NW_013665661.1:655766-664350 GCF_000517525.1 Limulus polyphemus
TATTGGTTGTTTACCGTGTCAGGCAGTACATACTATCTGTATGGTTGTTTACCGTGTCAGGCAGTCATACTATCTGCAATGATGTTGATTTATTTGCTACTAAGAGGAACTGAAATGCGGAAATTCGTAGATCTGTTCACTTCTGTATATTATAGTTGTCAACAGAAATCCTCCTCTCGAATACAATGTAGATCTAGATGCACTGAGGATTATTAAGTTACCTACCTACAATACACTAAACTCAATGGATATAGCTTACATATGCCTCTGTATACCGTTTAATAACATCATTATGACATTTCGTATATTCACGATGTATGCAATTTATCAGATTTATCTTGATTATGAAACCAGTGGTCATAAGGAATAATGATCATGAAAGGTCAAAATTATAAATGTGATTCTAAGCAGTTCCCATTAGTTTCATATGAACTTAAGTAATTTTTAGTCATTAATTATATTTTTCGGGCGAAGTGGATAACTGACAAAAATTAATAAATAAAGATCTTAGCTATACACTCGGAGAAAAAAGGTGTGCTTATAGCGTAATTTTACGTAACACACCGCTTATTGTGTACAATATGAGAATTCATAGCCATAAATGTAAATATTTAGAATAAATACAAGTTCACACTCTTGCTATGTATGTAAAGGTGTAAATTTATAAGCAGCTTGCAACGTCATGTAATTGGTGAGTGAAAATAAAATAAAAGCAACCTTTAAAATCACATTAACAAAGTTTATGCTTACTCTAAAAGTTTTTGAATACGTCTTTAGAAGACAGCATTTATAGGTAAGTAAGTCTGCTTGTATGCAGTATGCTTTCTTAGGAATATTATTATTCAATCTTTCATAATTTTAGTGTGGGTGTGAAATTACTTTTTCTAACGAAGAGAGTGTGAATTTACATTTTTTTTTGGATTTAGTTTCTATATCAGTACTTCACACACATGAAAATGTGAAATCACACTTTTTTTAGTATAAATTACCAGTTGAAGCTACAAATGCAGCATAGAATCAATACTTTGATCCATTTCTAAGTCTCGTGATTGGTTCAGAAGTAATGTTTATAGTTGAAAAATGTGTGAAGTGATAAGTTCAACCAAATGTGCAACTAAAACATTGTTTTTACTTAACAATGTGTTATTGGTTGAAATTCAAAAACAGTGCAAACCGAGAATCATTTTACGTTTAACAGTTTATCCTTGTTTGAAATCAAACAAAAAGTACAAGTTGTAAACAATTTTAAAGTTAACAGTGCCTCGACTTCTTATTTGAAAGCCAAAGACAAGTACAAGTCCAGAACCATATTAATTCAAACAGTATTTCGTCGAGTAAAATCCAGACAGATGTAGAATTGAAAGACGATTCTAAATCTAAAAGAAGATTCTTAGTCATTGGTTGGAATTTCACGGTCTTTTTAATTAAATAATGTGACGTACATTCATTTACTAACTATCAACACTGGCTTTTGAGCAGTAGTGTTCCTCTCTACTTTTCTTTATAAGATGGTTCATGATAGCCAAATATATAAGATTAAACTTGTTTTTAAGATTTCATCAAATTTTAATATTTTATATATACCTTCACAAATTCGTGATGAGAATAAGAGTTAATATATTAGTTCTGATGGGATAAAAAATCGCACAGTAAACGAAGGTTTTAAAATAATACGGCATATTTAGTTAAGTTGACAGCACAGTTAGGCTTAGTAGACTCGTTTGTTGTATCGATATTTGTATAGCTGTGCTCATTTTAGGATAATGCGTATCAAAAAATTTCATTTACTTATCACGGAACGCTTTCCATTTAAACAGTGGTGCTAACTAACAATCACGCATCCAATAGGTTTACAATAGTGAGACACGCGTGGAAAATGAAATATCACGGAACGCTTTCCATTTAAACAGTGGCGCTAACTAACAATCACGCATCCAATAGGTTTACAATAGTGAGACACGCGTGGAAAATGAAATATCACGATTTCTTTGCCACAGTAACATACATAAAACTCCATTACGAAACTCGATTCCTTCTCTTTTTTGATATTTCAGTTTTCATTATGTTCGTGTTACCACAGGATGATTGATAATGCTGGACGTTAATATTGTAATCTTGGGCACCATTGACACAATGAAATCTCTTCAGCTAATACAGTAGGACAGGGCTCGTTTTTTTTTTAAACACCTTAAATATCTATATTCTGACTAATTTGTTTTTTCAGCTCAAAAAAAGCGTGTGCATTACACAACTTATAGTATTTAAGATGCGAGCAAAAACGTGTATGATGTCACAAGAAGAAACAGAAGTAAAGAACCTTTATTTCATTATAGCTTCCAGAATAGGTAACTTCTAGCCTTGTAAACCTTTATGTCTAATGGCTTGAGTTGGATGTTTTTATATTTATGTATTTCATTTAGCCAGTTAAATACTGCTAAGGTTGATTGTGAACTCTTTATAAGAGAAGATAGTGAGTATTAGTAACAAAATTCTTATGCTAGATGACGAAGAAAGCATGTAACAATGGTGATGAAACTGTTTGTCTTTTTGTCGACAGTGAAGTTGTAGGTGGGTAAATTACATCTGTGCAACGAGGTGACCCTCTTTAGCTAATAACCGGTCAGCACGATTTTTCTTAGGTTCCAGTTTCAGGATGGACTCGAAAACACAAACACATGTAAGAAATGTTCAAACTACAATTTTTTTGCTTCTCCGTGGATAAGTCAACTTTGTTACATTTTCCATTTTTATTATAGATAAACAAGATCTTGCGAGAAGTAAATTGTTCAAACATAGATACAATCAAAGGTCAGCAAGACTACTCTCTTGATTATATGTAATTCACAAACGTACGTTCGCTCCTCCATCATGTAACATATGACAAACGACGAAATGACAGATTCCATCAACCCTGGGGTGTTACTTATGGTATGGATACCAACTACAGTGAAGGGAGAGAGGATATATTTAGCTTTTTCGAGAACGATGCACTCACTACATGGCAGTTGCAACAACGCGTCCATCGTTGCCTCACATTCCTTTTTGGAAGTAAAGATTGATGCAGATAAAATGGCGACAAAATTCGGCGTATTAAACTAAAGTTTCCTGACACTTAACACACCGTTTTTATTTTTACTTTTCCAACAACCAAGTAATCTGGTAATGACCATAAAATAGAATCTGCACGCCTGTTGTGATACAAATTGCAGTCTAAGATAAGAACGTGTAATTTTCAAACATACCAGTGTCTGTTCAGTTAAAAACAAAAAAAGAAAGAAATGAAACTGATGACAGACACTGTCACGTGGGAAAGCAGCTGCAACAGATTCAGTTTGTGCGCGAAACAGGACAACAAGGGATTAACAAGGGACTATTCGGGCTTTGGATCCCGAATAGTCTAGTTAGTTCCCAGGGAACTAAACTTCTACTTTGGTGTGTTGAAAATAAAAGGATTCATTATCGTTTCCCAAAGAACACGGATACAAAAAAATCTTAAATTCGTTATCATATTTGTTTACACGTGTAAGTTAAAAACGACGTTTTTGAAAGTAAAGATTTTTTATAACCACAACAACGAAAAAAATCTGAAAAAACAAAAAGCTTTTCACTTTTCCCCTTGGTGTTTGTCAGATGTGCTACTTCATTAAAGTCTACACTAAAGATATAGAACTATAGAAACTTTATTGGAGCATTATCTTCTGAGCACGAACAAAACAAAAAGTTAAGTCAACTACTTTTATTCTACACTTTATTTTAGGTACGAAAAAACAAAAACGAAAACAACATCGAACTGTTATTAACATTGAGTACTGTATTTACATGATGCATATTGTAAAGGTATTGGTAAAGCCCCCATTCTAGTGTGATTATTCGATAATACATTTAACATACACGTTTGTAACGTAATAATTTAAAAGTTAAAAACATGAAAGATTTTTATATCGTTCGAAATACTTGTAAAATCCGGAAACTATTGTTAAAGTCCAAATGTTTATGCACTGTTGTAACTCAAAACTAGTTTAAGGAAACATTTTAAGTTTATAATGTTAATCAATTTCCAGGGAAAAAAGAACCCGAACCCCATCTGGACGATAAAAACCGACTTTTCAAATGCCAAAAAGATCACAGTACTTAAACCATACTTAAATCAGGATTGATTTAACACTATAAAAACACTACTATACCTCTACCCTATACTACGATTGATTTAATGCCACAATAACCGCTTCTATACTTAAATCATGATTGGCCTAATACTTCAAAAACACTATTATAACAAATTCAGGATTTACTTAGTACTAATAATGCATTACTGTACCTATATCCTGACTAACTGGATACTACAAAAGCATTACAAAATTGAATGATAATTGACTGATTACTATAAAAGCATTATTGTACCTGAATTACGATTGACTGAATACTACAAAAACATTACAAAACTGAACAATGATTCACTAAATATTATAAAAGCATTATTGTTCCTAAATTATGATTGACTAAATACTACAAAAGTATTACCTTGCCTAAATCATGATTGATTAAATACTGAAAAAGCATTTTGGCACTTAAACCATAATTGACTAAATATAACAAAAGCATTACTGTATCTATATCATGATTGACTGAACATTACAAAAGCATTACTGTACCTAAATCACGATTGATTTATTATTACAAAAAACGAACTTGCAAGCCACAATATCTTTCTCTAAATGTACAAAAGAATAAACTTAACAATCAAGTAATGATGTTTTCATACAAGTAACGACCATATTCGGTTAGTTGTGTAAACGTTTTGACCAACATACACTTTAACATGAAGATCATTCACTTATTAAACTATAATCAGTATGTATCTTATAAATAACATTAATTCTAATCTGTAAGATTAAGAGAAATGTGAATATAAACTACAGGCATAATCAGTACCTATTTTCTTTGATTCAGAAAATCAAAACATAAACGATTAAGACATATAGGTATACAGCTACCAAGTTACAAAATGCACACGAAGTAGGAATGGGCAGAACGATGGCCACACCCACTTTGAGGATGCATGTGTTAAAAACCACCAACTGTTATTATCTTACCCCGCTCATTCCTACCTTGTTTCCTTACTTTTTTGGTGCTCTCATTCCTATTTCGTAATTGTTTTACTTAATTTTTTACACTTGTACTTATTAGATATCTTGTACAAAAACATATTAAAAGCTTTTAATTTTTTTAAAAAGGTCCAACGTTAGGTCGTAGAATAACATAAGTTAATTTACTGATAGTATTGTCACACGATAGTATTGAGTAAGGTAAAGTTTAGCCCTAACTAAACTAAAGCAAAAAAACGTACATAAGCTACAGTGTTAATTTATCTCTTTATTGAATATAGGACTTACTTAATAAATGCTTATATAAATGGACTTATATATTTCGGTGTCTGCGAATAGAATAATATTGTGTTATTCTAGAAGTATTGTATTTAAAGAAGTACTGTTGCAATAAAGATAGTGATTTGACTGCAGAGGTTTTGCGGGTCTCTGCTAGTAGAAATTTAAACTTCAGTAAATATCAAATGAATTCATTTTTAGTGGTAAATGTTTCAAAAGTGATCTCGCTAAGAAATCGGATAGACAAAAACAAAAACTCATTAATCTTAGTCAATGATGTTTTAAACGCCATATCCCAAAATAAGAGCGAATGTATTTCTTCATTTGTTTGTGTACGGTTTTTAAAACACCAAAACAACAACAAAAAAATACCATTTTGATATTTCAAATATTAGAATGATTTGTTTCTTTGTTTTGAATTTCGCGCAAAGCTACACGAGGGCTATCTGCGCTAGCCGTCCCTAATTTAGCTGTGATAGACTAGAGCTAGTCACCACCACCACCCACCGCCAACTCTTGGGTTACTCTTTTACCAACGAATAGTGGGATAGACCGTCACATCATGACGCCTCCACTGCTGAAAGGGCGAGCAAGTTCGGTGTAGGGGATGCGAATCAGCGACCATCAGATTGCGAGGCGAGCACACTAATCACGATGCCAAATATTAGTATGACATTAAATAATATGAATAATTACACAGATTAAATTTATCAGCATTCCCTTATACTAACTTTCATATTTACAGTAGTTATTAATCCATAAATTACCTATTGGACCATAAGACTGACAATTGAAGTTTGTATGGTTTTATGAGAGAAAAAATAAGTTAGTCTAACTAGTCATAATTTACAAATATATTTTTTTTTTCAAATAAAAATAACTTTTACCCTTAATAGAAAATTGCTTTGAAGACAAGTACTAAACTCTTGTGAAGGGGTCAGTAAGGGATGATCGTAATATCACATGACCTGTTATAAATCTATAAATATTCTATTATCGTGCTTGCAAATAACCCCTAAGTATGATGATGTACAAACTTAAGACCAGCATTTCATAAGTTGCAGCTTATTCTTCCCTGTAACTTTTTACAGAGATATGTCGTACTCTTGACCTTATTACAAAGGTACGATATGCTGCAGGTCTTGGAAGTTCTAAAACCCCGACCTAAGTGTATGAATATTTTGTGTCAGAAATGGCTGTTCCATACCCTTCCCAAATACGAAAAAATTTCATTTGCATCACACTGCCTACAAAACGTGAAACAATGTTAAAACGTAGTTCTTTTATTGTGACTATATGTCGGTGGCATCACACTGCCTACAAAACGTGAAACAATGTTAAAACGTAGTTCTTCTATTGTGACTATGTATCTGTGGCATCACACTGCCTATAAAACGTGAAACAATGTTAAAACGTAGTTCTTCTATTGTGACTGTATGTCGGTGGCATCACACTGCCTACGAAATGTTAAAACGTAGTTCTTCTATTGTGACTTTATATCGGCTGTGGTTGACACGTGACTTGCTCTGTATATTCAAAATCGTTTTAATATCATTTAAGCAGCCCTCTGTACATATTGGTATCTGTTTTCATAAGCAGGGCCGTACCGATCGTTGATAGCGCCCTGTGCGAGATATATATTCTCCTCAAAAAACCTAATCAAAGATGCGAATTCGCGCCCCTATTGGTTGGCGCTCTGTGCGGGAGTACCGCTCGCATTACCCTGTTCATAGGTCTTAGAAACATGTAATTTGTTTGTTTTAGACAAAGCTACATAATGGGTTATATGAGTTCTATTCACCATGGGGAATCGAGCCCCAGATTTTAATATTGTTAGTTTATAAACTTACAGCTGACCAACCAGGGGATTAAATATAGAAATTTTGCTGTTTTAGCGCAAAGCTATCTGTGTCCACCGCGGGGAATCGATCCTCTGATTTTAGCATTGCGAGTTCGTAAACGTATCGCTGATCCACTAGACTGACTAGAGGACTAAACATGTAACAATAATTCTATTGTATGAGATTTGTGAACCTATTTGTTGTTCGAATAAGTTCAGAACTATGTGATATATACACACATAAATATTCAAGTTAACCATAAAAGCTTGACGTGTTTATAGTTCATGTAAATATAAATAAAGCGCCAATTTGTTTTTGTTTTTTTGACATGCAATTATTCAATTATCAACGTAACTCTGAATAATACCAAAATTAATTAACTTCTTACTCTTCAGTGAAGGTGGCGCTGGTACTTCATAGCTAAGGAGCCAATTGGTTCATTATTTCCTTCGGCATAATTTTAAATTTTTTGTTTCGTCCTCAAACAAATTAAAATATTTATGTGATTGGCTGATATACTTATCCGCGTGTAAATAGGTAGGCACGAGGCTTTTGCGGTATATTTATGTATTTGGAAATTGAATAATTTAATATTTTACACCCATAGCAATAGTTCAAAAGAAGAATTAGAAAATGGGTCTCAGTAAAAAAAACAGTTGTTTTTGTTCTTTATTTTTGGAACACAAAAGCAATGAATGACATTTCACTTTGTTCTTCTATATGTCCAACGTCCACGCAGTATGTGTATATGTATGTGTGAAATAGAATAGTAGTAAACGGTATACATCTAATGAATTTTTCTGTGCAAGCTTCAACAATTCTGTCTTACAAGTGTCTTAATCATTATTGATATTATACATACACAGACAGGCAAGGTTGTTTCCTTAGGGTGAGGTTTCTGTTTGTTATTTATCCCTTTTCAGTAATGTTGATTCATTGTTTGCGTGTATCCTATTGCATTTATAATCAGAGTCCATATCTATGATACTGATTTTGTTTAACACTTGGGCGTCATTTTGAAAAAACAAACAAAAAACTTCTTGATTATTACAAAATATTGAGAAAATTAGAAACAATTAGTCGGCTTGACGTTTTACAATTGAACAGAGTGACAGCATTTAAGTTTGTTTGAACAATACACTGAGTGGTCACAAGTAAATAGACACCTAATTTTTCGTCATTTAACTGATTTATGCTAACTAATTTGTGTTTACAGAGCACTATATAAATGAAAATAGTCCACACACTAATTATCTTGTGCTACAACATGCCTAGAACTCAAGGTTCTCTCGAATTGGCAGATGGTGGTATAAGTCAGCGGCAAATTTCGTAGAATTTGGGAATCCCGCTTTCGACAGT
>NW_013665661.1:665350-673061 GCF_000517525.1 Limulus polyphemus
CAAGAAACAACCAAAAAAATACAACTTCGAAGAGCGATCTACTCCAAGTTTTGAAGCAAGAGTGGGCGAAAATCCCACATTCTAAAATTGACGAGATGTTTCTCACGATGCCCCAAAGGATCAACGAACTTCACAAAGCGAAAGGAAGATCTACTAGATATTAATTAAATTATAAATATATCAATTCATGTGAATATGACTGAAAAATTTCATTTTTTTTTAAAAGGTGGTGGCTATTTACTTCTGACCATGCTGTGTATATACTATAAAGCGATTTGTGTCTTTGTTAGTGATAAAATGTTTCTAGCTTTCAGACCTCTGATCACCAAAAAACTAACAGGGTTCTTGGATAAGTTCCAACGGGGTTCTGAAAACTCGTTTCTTCATTAATTCTCTAATTTGTAAGAGTTTGGGAGACGTTTCAGTTCTCCATGTTGCTACTGTTTTAGTGCATATTTTCTAAACTCTGATCGCCTTGATACTTTCAGTACACCCAGAAGTACAAGTTAAATAATATATCGAAAATAGTTACATATAAAGAATCTAGCTAGTCGGGATGACTTCCTGGGATATTTCATACCGCTATTTAGTAGATCTGAATGACTAATGGCACACACAAACGCCCGCCATTCTGCCATCCACGTGAAGTCAACGAAGTAAATGTCGTGTGTAACGTGTGGAATTTTGTGAGCCATAGAGGTCTCTGACCTAGCCACTTACAAATAAAGTTATACCAATCGCTGTGCTGATACGAAATATATATTTATATATTTAACTTTGAAGATATATTAAGATATATTGTTATTAAGCACAAAGCCGTACAATGGGCTATCTGTGCTGTGCTTACTGCGAATATCGAAACCCGTTTTTAGCGCTATAAATCATAAGCCTCAATACTTACCGCTGAGCCAGCAGGGGGTACCCTGGAAGAAGATAATTACGAAAATAGTACATAAACAAGGCTATGGTTGATACCCTACTCATTTAGCTAACTTTTTTATCGTAGGTAAAATATTATACGTTGCCTAATGTGATTGAGTTCCGCTCAAGATTGTAATAATTTGCCAGCTACATGAAATAACGAAAACTTTTACTTTATAACTGCGTACGCTGTGTCTTTTTGCTTTTCCATGCAGAGAAAGTATCTTCTGAGCAAATATGGAAGTAATGGTGTGATGGTTTGATATTAGCGTTTCAGTATTAATATCACGTATATGTCCAATTTTTTTCAAGTATTGAGCGAATATGTATTTCAAACCCTGTACAGTCACCGGTTTCTCGACGATGGAGCAAGTTTGTCTTAAACATTAGGTAGCAAAGAAATGAATGTACTTTGGTTTACCGGCCTCACTACCTGTGGGAAGAACCACTGTTTCAAAAGAATCTGTATTCAAACAGTTTATGTTCACTGTAAGTTTATTTGTTACCCGGGAACGTGTCGGATACACTTTCAAGTTAAGACAAATAAAAGAAGTTTATGATGACAGCATTTACAGGACTATTGCTTTGGTGCACATCAAGTTCACGAAGAAGTCTCCTAACATATGCGTCTGGATAAATACACGCTTTTTTATAGAAAACAAATATCAATAACAAGGGTTATAAATATCATAAACCCGAGTCTTAAATTCTTCATCGTGACATCAAACCAGATCGAAAACTGATTCAATGAAAACTTATAGGCGAGCAACACAGTCGATACCTGTTTTATTTTGCTGTACATGCTGTTCAAATCATCTCACAAATTATGGTTGTCACTTTCATCATATGAAAAATAATATTGCTATCAAGGTGATCTATTTATTATACGTGGCAGTGTGTTAACATCCATCACCCACAATTGGCTAGCTAGACTACCGTAATTTTTGATATGGCAGCTGGAAACTGTCCGACGGTGTACATAAGCAATTTTGTTTTAGGATTTTTGACCTAGAAAAGGGAATAAGAAGTCCCTGAAATAGGCCATATTTCCAATTTTTAATATATTTTTGACTTTTAAGTTAAAGATACAAGTACTTAATCAGTTAAATGAGTCAATTATTGACTTACACCAAGCAGTATATGCAATTAGCATATAATAAGATCATTAAGGATTTAATAACAAAAGAAACAAGGAAGGCAAATATTATCTAACATTGTCATATATTTTTCTGCTTCCTTAACGGGTACCCTCAGTTAGTAATAATGGTTAGCAAAATTACCTATCTCATACGTATCAAAATACATTTTTCTAATATATCTTGTATTCATGTTGTTGTTGTTTTAAAATTTTGACACAAAACTACACAAGCTCTATCTGCGCATATCCATCCCTGATTTGAAGCTGACAGACTAGAGAGAAAAAAGTAACACTCATCGACGTATCTTAGGTTACTCTTGACTCACCGAATAGGTGAATTTGATCATTACTTTGTTATATCACCCACAATCTGAAAGTTGGAAGCTTGTGTTCGAGGTAACAGGACGCGAACCATGAACCCTCGGGTTCACAGTCCGAGCATGTTAAACACTAGACCATGCCCGTCTTTCTATTTATGTATTATTTCAAATTAATCTCTCAGAAGCTTTCTGTTTGCGACCAGTTAATTGGGACACGTGTTTGTTGCAGATAGAAATAGATGTTTCTTGAATTATGGATACGTGCACGTGCTTGAGTGGCTGATAAACTAAAGTCCATAATAACATTTTGGACGGTAAAGAACACCTTACATAACAAACAACATTTTTTATTGTCATGCTATCGTAGGCAACAAAATGAAGAGCACAAACGCGGAAATAACACACCATTATATAAAATATGGATAGATGCTGTCGGAATGATAATTATACATACCGATTTTCTATGTCAACAAAAATATTTAGAGAAGAAAACTACCTGGAGCTTCGGAAACACAGTTCGAAATGTTAACATAACTTATTAAATGATAGTATGGAATATAAAATAAGAAATCTGGGTTTTTCTATAAGTTCAAAGTTAGTGAACACCAAGAACTGTTTGTACCTTATGATGTATTGTTTTGGGCTTTAACAAGATGTTTCTTTATCATCTAGTATACTTTATATAACAGTGATCTTCATGGAGATCAACTATGTTTCTGACACTTTCAATACTGAAATATATGGAACTTCCCAAGCCACACAAAACAGATTGTCTACTAGGTAAATACATATCGTGGGCATTTTCCACATCTGCAGGCTCCATTTTCGAAGACGCCTTTAACTTTAGAACTATAACTGATTAACTAAATCACATTATGTAGTCTTCCTCTTCACTGAAGTTCCAACCACCGAAGCCTGCAAAATAGCTTTAGAGCTTTATCACCTCTGAAACTAACGTTATGCTGAACAACCAAAACTACATACAAACAAATGGTTTAAGAATGGGCAACCCTGTGTTACCAATCCTAGCTAACATGTTTATGATACAGATCGAATCTCAAACTTTACACCCACCACTATACTGGTACAGATACGTAGACCATATGTTTGCCAGATTCACATCCATAGAACACACACACATAGCTTTTTCAATCACATTAACTCCATACATCCGAATATTAAGTTCACCAGTGAATGCGAAAAAAATAAACAACTAACATTTCTGAGCCTCAATATCACAAGAACAGATACACAGTTAAAAAAAAAAATCCACAAGAAAATCACCCATACTGGACCGTACCTTCCCCGGAACTCGGTACACAACATAAAATCAACGTACTAATAAACCCAATGAACACAGCCACAAAACTTTGCTCACCTGATAATATTATTGACGAATTCAACTAACCAAAACAACAATTTATGAACGTGAATAAGTTTTCTCCATACATTGTCAAAAGAATTATATACAAAAAAATCAATCAACAACAGAATGGACAACCAACCAACAATTCGAAATTCAGTGAAGCAAACAACAACAAAACACTACACTGCTACATACCGTACGTTCCAAATATCAGCAAGAAAATAAGTAACATTTGGAAAAAATATTTAACCGAACACAACATTTCAGTAAATACTAAATTCATCCAAAACCTAGGGAACAAATTAAAATGTGTACTATATAAAAACTACTCTGAAAAACATAATACTAACGTTATATATAGAATACAATGCAACAACTGACATGATTTCTATATCGGAGAAACAAGCCGAAAAGTTGAAACTAGGTTCAATGAATATAAAAAAAAACTCTCATGTTTATGAATATTGTAACTTGGATAAGTACAATGTAACCATAAAAAATACTAACATATCAAAAAGGGAAACAAAGGTAAATAAACGAAAAATAAAAGAAGCTCTTGTAATACAAGAACTTAAACCCACATTAAACCAGCATCAAAAGAATACACTTATGCCTATATTGATTATTTCATTAAATGTTTTCACGTACATTACACTGTTGAGTACCAGTATAATAATACAATTAAATATATACAACGTCCCCTACATTTTCATAGCTATCATTATTGATGTCCCTGCGACACGTGATCAATAACGGTCACTTTTTCAAAAGTCATTCTTAACCTGTTGATGTTCTAAGCAGAACGAAACGTTGTTAGTTGTTTTGTGTTTTACATAAAGGATTATATACCCCTATCAGCCGTCTCTACTGTATATCTACCCTTAACTACTTGTTTTATAGGGTCTACCGGTCATGCATGTTCGCTTGTTTTTAAAGGTAACTTTGACTGATCCTAATAATTTATTAATGCTTTAATAAGTGAAGGCTGAAAATAAAGTAATTCTCATTCCAGTCTGATCTTTATTCTTTGCACAGAGACGGAAGCGAGTCTTGTTGATTGCACAAGGGTTTTCAGGGGTGCATTTTGTTCTGCTAATCATTATTAGCCTAAGTATTTTCAAGAAGATTAGGCTCAGTACAAGTTATTGAATGTACAAAAAACTGACTTTGGCATTTGAAGAAACTTTCTTCATTATATTTTATCGTGGCAGGTTTTTTTTTTAAATGACCATGAAGCCATTCGGAGCATTGTTCTTAAACTGATGAATAACTCAAAATCTTATTACTGGAATCTCAATCAATTTCTTGCTTTATCAAACGAAACGGTGTATATTATACTAAAATGAATGTCATCATCAGGAGTGTTAAAGGCTTTTATCTTTATGCAGTAAATTATTCAATAACTGTTTTATTGTATATTGAGACTTTGGACAATCTCATTTGTAAATATTTCTTGTGTAGCATTGAACGTTGTTTTTTGTCTTAACATCTGTGTTTTGTAAATGGTATATGTTTGTTACCACTACATAAACGATTTGTTGGTAGAGTTGACAGCAGCTTTTTTTTTCTTGCTAGTAGAGTTTGTTACTTAGAATTTTGTTCATTCTTTATTAGATTCGAGTTTGTTATTTAGAATAGTTTTCCCTTCTTTATTAGTTTCAAGTTTGTTCCTTAGAGTCTTGTTCCTTCTTTATTAGTTTCAAGTTTGTTCTTTAGAGTCTTGTTCCTTCTTTATTAATTTCGAGTTTGTTCCTTAGAGTCTTGTTCCTTCTTTATTAGTTTCGAGTTTGTTCCTTAGAGTCTTGTTCCGTCTTTATTAGTTTCGAGTTTGTTATTTAGAGTCTCATTCCTTCTTTTTTGGCCAGATGGTTAGGACGCTCGACTCGCAATCTGTGAGTCATGGGTTCGAATCCCTATCACACCAAACATGCTCGCCCTTTCTGCCGTGGGGGTGTTATAATGTGACGGTCAATCCCACTATTCGTTGGTAAACGAGTATCCCAAGAGTTGGCGGTGGGTGGTGATGACTAGCTGCCTTCCCTCTAGTCTTAAACTGCTAAACTAGGGACGGCTAGCTTTGCACGAAATCCATAACAAACAAACAAACAATCCTTCTTTATTAGTTTCGAGTTTGTTCCTTAGAGTCTTATTCTTTCAATATTAGTTTCGAGTTTGTTATTGAAAGTCTCGTTCCTTCTTTATTAGTTTCAGTTATTTAGTTAACTCGAGTGGATATTCATTTAGAAGATGTTGCGATGTAAGAGTGTGGTCTGCAGCAAATACACTACTTACTTGATTCCTGTTAAAAGATTACAATCATGATCAAGTCAGAATGCTCGCAAAAATAGTGAATAGTCCCCACTGCATCCCTTCCCCAAAAAAATACCTTCTCGATTTTAGAAGCGATAGACTAGAAGGAAAGCAGCTAATCAACACTACCCATCACCAACTCTTGGGGTACAATAATCGTATAGTGGAATTGACTGTCGCATTATAATGCCCACACGACTGAAAGAATGATAACATTCGGAGATGGGCTTTGAACGCGCAATCCACAGATTGCGAGTCGAACGCCCTAATCACCAGGCCAAAAAGATTAGATAATTATCTTTTCTTTTAGCACAAAGCTATTGTTTGTTTTTGAATTTTGCGCAAAGCTACACGAGGGCTATCTGCGCTAGCCGTCCCTAATTTAGCAGTGTAAGACTAGAGGGAAGGCAGCTAGTCATCACCACCCACCGCCAACTCTTAGGCTACTCTTTTACCAACGAATAGTGGGATTGACCGCCACATTATAACGCCCCCACGGCTGAAAGGGCGAGCATGTTTGGTGTGACGGGGAATCGAACCCGCGACCCTCAGATTAGGAGTCGTTCGCCCTAACCACCTGGCCATGCCGGGCCACGCAAAGCTATACGATAGGGGAATCGAGTACTGCATTTTAGCATTATAACTCCGTAAACCCACTGATGACCCACTGATGGACGCAATGCAGATACTAGCAAAACTGAGATCATCAGACGAAAATAAACACAAAGAATTGGCCGGTTATCGATGTAAATAATATGTTTGTAACTGTATAATAATTTTGCCCTTATATAATGTAATGACAGATTTGTAACAAATTCATTTATGTTTATAAGTCTACGACTGACTCTCATTTTTCTAATCGTCAAACCTTGGCGACAGTGAAGCTGGCCTTTTTCGAGTTACCTTCCTTAACACTCACATAAATAGTAAAGTCCAGGTGAAGTCCTGTATTGGTCAATTTTGTGGTGACTCATTCCTGTTTTATGTAAGTCTAGCCTTTCGTGTTTCATCTGCATATAGATATAGTGTGTGTTGACATTTAGCACTTCTGACCTGTCTCTCGTCATGCTCACACTATCACAACGTCCTTTCACTATATACTCACTAGCCTTGTAGATCTTCCTTTTCTCTGCAGAGGTAAATTACCTGTGTTTATATTTATTAACATTGAATACCACAATAATTGGATTGCAATACATTCCATACAGCAAGAGTTATATATTAATTTAAAGTTATTCATTTTCAAATATTACTATTTACTTTAAGTGGTCATAAATGGACAACATCTTCAATAAGATCTGTTTCGACTCTTTTTTTTTTTAGCTGACTACAGTATCAACGATAAATATGTTCCATTCTCGATATTTTGAGGTTAAAAGTATTAAAAACACAATTTACATACGCTGTGAGTCCACCTGAAAAACCTGGAAACATTTGCTAATTCGTTAAGAGACCATTACAGTTGACATCTGTCTAATATTAGAGTTCGGCATCTCAGATGGAAAAAAAATGGATGAAACGATAATTGACGACAAAATATTTAAATTAACATACACCAGTATTTGTACAAAGCATCTGAAAAGGTTTGTTTGGAATTAAGCACAAAGCTACACAATGGGCTATCTGTGCTCTGCCCACCACGGGTATCGAAACCCG
>NW_013665661.1:673193-689597 GCF_000517525.1 Limulus polyphemus
AATTTTCTTCCAATGTTTATCATAGCGCTTTCATCTAAACTCTAAAAGAATGGTAGACGTCGTTTGTCAGAAAACTAGAAACATTAATTTCGAATTTCTGTTTCTCTATAATAGTTAAAATATTAAAATATTTTGCCACCCTCCAGTGGCACAGCGAGAAATATGAACGCTTATAATGCTAAAAACTGGGATTCGATCCCCGTGGTGGGCACAGCACAGATAGATCATTGTGTATCTTTATGCTTAACAAGAATCAAACGAGGATTTTTTGATTTTTTTGTAACAACCAAAGCGATATTAACTAGAAAACAGGGCTTTATTTTCTCTCGTCTTGTGTCACAAACTTTCATTATTTTGGAGAACCAAGCAAAGCTTAAGCCTAAGTGAGTTATGGAGATGGATCAACGAATCACATGACTGACAGTCGATTAATTCCTGTTTATAGATGGGGGCTTGTAAAGTATGTATGAAGAAGAGCTGTCTTGTCATTTGCAAATAATGGTATGGGAACATGTTGAAAAGAATTAAAAAACAACAAAAAATCGATTTATACTGCAGATAGTTAATTCATGAATTGACAAAGTTACGAAATATTTATGACCGTCAGAGACTGTCTAGCGCTATTCATTCAGATATTAAGTAGGTTCAGTCATTCAGAGAATGAATAAAATCAGTGCTTCAAAAATGAAATAGAACCACTCATTAAAAGAATGTGTAGCTCCAGATATTCAGATAATGTTACGCAGACTAGTGAGAGAGAGTGTAACGCCGACTACTTAGAGCAAATATGTGAAGAGCTTGTGACTTTCTTAACATTTTGTAATTCATAACATTGTAACGGTTTGTTTGTTATGCTTACATTACAAACGCAAGTTCAAACTATGTTATTATACTCGCAAGGTTCAAGTTTATAAGTTACTAGTGCTTCTATACAATCAGAGCTCCTAAGCTAGTGACTCCAACTCTAAGAGTAAATTTGGAGTGATATTACATGCAGTTGTTTTCAACATATTTATGCAAAGCTGCGTAAAGGACGATCTGTGTAGAAGTGTCTCTACTTTTAAACTGATAGACTAGAGGAAGGGCAGCTTGCAAACAGCACCCATCGCCACCTCTTATGTTACTCTTCTCTGACGACTAGTAGGATTTAACTGCCACTCACGGCTCCAGAGTGCGGAGAGCGTGTTTACAGCGACAGACCACGAACCATGAACCTTCGAATTCACAGTTCTGGCACGCTAACTATTAGGCCATTCCCAGCCCAATTAGTAACACAACGAAGTCAATATAGCGTAAAGAAAATGAACTTAAAGAGTTTACGATTTCGTAAATGAAAGCCTAACTTAATCAGTTCACATGTTGGGCTAGGTGTGCGCACGCATGGTGATGGTAAAGGTGTATTTCAATAGTGTTATTTTACAGTAAGCAGCTGATATTGTACATGTATAGTAAGTTTCTACCATAACGTAACAAATATGCAAGTGAGACAAAAATGTTAGTAATAATTTTACATACATGACAGTCGCAAAATAAGAAATAGAGTTTAAATCTATAAATTTCCAAACGCGCTGATAACGTTATTGCAAATCACCTTCTGCGCAACCTAAATGGTCACAGTTATTGAGCAAAACTTAGCTGAATATTTTACAGAAAAAAAATACTGCATATTTTGTAGATCTGTAATAACCGATAGAATAGTTATTCCATGTTAGTCTACACCCATAATTCTATCAGCTAATAACTGGAGACCCTTAACTGAGTCATGTCCTGAAATGGTAATTGAAAACGTTAGAGGTTTAAAGATTCCTATGCTATAAGCTCGAATTTTGAAATAATTCGATGAGGAAACCAAAGTGCTTGCTTTGTAAAATTGTGCTTCTTTTACTCCCCTCCTTATCACACAATGTGAGTCCTGAGTCACTGAGTTCAAACATGTGCTATCTCGTTAATTTCTTTCCATTAACAAGGGCCTAGTATTACATCAAGCGGAGAAAACGGGTGAGTCACAACTTTACAACCCTGTCACTGGAACCTCAGTGTTGACTTCAATTTGCATTTTTCAAGAAATGTTTGCTGGCCCTAAAGAACTGAATGTTCTTCTCCTCTTTTTAGGGTCTTTTTTTCACGTGACCTGTGTCACTTTTATGCAATAAAAAACGACATAAAAAAAAATACGAAGTGCTGTTCCGGTAAACTCGGCGTCCCCCTTCAAGTGTATGACAAACAGAGATTTGAAAAGTTTTTGCCGGAAAATGAGGGGCGTGATTTTTTAAGCGTCATTCCTTTCAATTCTTCTACCCTCCTCACTATTCTCACTTTAAATCAAGTCTCTTATGATTCAGGTAGGCTTTTGAGGTATTATCCTGAGAAGAGAGGGGCACCTAATCTAAAGTGTGAGGAAAAAATGTTCCAAACAGTTAATTTTTTTGTCTGTAAATTGAATAAAAACACTTTAATAGGATTATGTTTTATATGAAAGAAGCTAGAATCTGTATTTTGCCCACGTGCAAGTTATAACAAGGTTATAGTACCGATAGGGTCCATTTAAACTTTCCTTTGTTCACACTATCTCCAGAACCCAGAGAGTGCACTCGTTTTCACCTGGTTAAACTGAATATTGGAGTAAATGTGTGATACGAATAGATTTTTACTTTGGAAAATGTAAGTGAAAAACAGAGATCATAAGTTATCAACTACACACTATGATGGCCTTGATTGAGATACAGATTTAAAACAACATTAAAGGTTTATCAAAGTGGAATAAGAACAGTTGTAATTTATAGTAAACGTAGTTTTATTCTAAAAGTTTATTTTCAAATATTTTGAGTACTTACACATTAAGTTTTAGGGCTTTTAACACTAAAAATTTGGTTTCGATACCCTCTGTATAGCGTTGCCCTAACAATAAACAAACAATTTTGTTTTTTGTGTTTTTGAATTTCGCGCAAAGCTACACGAGGGCTATCTGCGCTATCAGTCTCTAATTTAGCAGTGAAGGACAAGAGAGAAGGCAGCTAGTTATCTAGCCAACTGTTGGGCTACTCTTTTTACCAACGAATAGTGGGATTGACCGTCACATTATAACGCTTCCACAGCTGAAGGGCGAGCATATTTGGTGGGACGGGGAATAAAGAAACGAAAAGGATTTACGTATATCAAATTGTCGTTATGTGCACTTTCGAAAAACAGGAATAATTTTCATACCGTGAAATTTGTTCTTTCAATATGAACTAAAATTTATAAGGAACAAATAATATATTTTCGCAATAATAATATCATTATAATACAGTATTATAAAAAGATGCCCGAAGATTACAGAGTAAAATGAGCTAAATAACTGAGTTCATAAACAAAGCTATAAAAAATCAAATTTTACTATCATCTCTCTTTTTAGCCGCGGCATATCGCCTCATAGAAGGGCTCTGAGTTCTATTTTCAAGTACATATATATTATATGTATGCAAACATTTAGGTCATAGCTCCATCTCTTGGCCGATTTGAGATCTAATTACAGCCGCTGCAATTGATGATTCCCTCTTGTTTCTGTTACACTTCTAAAAGTTGCTATATTTCTTAATTTACCCTATTAATACAAATGAACTGATAAATTATTGCTAAAAACCACTATAAAGAGATATGCATGATACAAATAATGTTTTTAAATCACCTGAGTAGCTTTCTTCCAGCTGTCATGGGCAATCTAATCATAAAAGTTAGGATATCTTTGTTTGTTTGCTTGCTTGTTTGTCCGCCGCTTTCACACTTAATATATCACCAAAGGTGTTCTATTGAATTTAAACTACGTTTTCCTGTTAGCTACCCCATGACATCAATGATACCTTGTTCATGATAGCCCATCAAAATTCTGGAAACATATCTAGAGACACAATAAGGTGTATACGCTCACTGATACCCCTATAAAGTATAAATGAACGCCTACTGTAATGGTCAACTTAAACACCGTTGCGCTAAGGAAATAACTCATCTCTGGTTATCCATGCATGAAACAGCTAATCATTGGTAGAGACACGAAACCTTGAATCATGCGTGAAGTATATTGGCGTTGCTGTCTTTTCTAGTGAACTCAGTAAAAATCTAAACGTATTTTGCAGTCAGCTGCGGGGCTAAAGCAAGTCTCTTCGACCTTAAGTTGTGCTGAAGATGTCTGTTGCATAACATACACTCTTATCATTTTTTGAAAATACATATTAACTGGAAAGTAGATTATTCGTTTCTAATGGTCATTTTTTCCGCTCTTTCGCGACTTTATTCAAACTATTTAATGTACAGAGTAGATATTTAATAACATGTCTACGATCTTTTCACTATGTAAGCTTGGCTACACTAAAGTGAACTATAGCTTGTTTCTGTGTTTGTCCTGTTTTCAACATTTGAACAATACATATATTTCAACATTTGTTGACAATCAACATGTCCTTCCAACACCTTCGCCAACCACATCAGCTGGTAAGACTGCCGCACAGCTAAACGTAAAAAAAAAAAATAGAGAGAGAGACAAATTTGACAACAATCTACAAATCATTAATTCATAAATGACCAGTGGATTTTTTTTTAACAGAGAAGAAAGACGGAAGTAGGGGGTACCTGCAATAAAGCCTTAAAACAACTGTTGTTCACGTATCGGAACTCGTGAAATAAATTCATAACTTATAAAGACATGTCGAGTTTTGGAATTACAGTCAGATGCAATTTTCCTGGTGTTAGATGTTCCCTTCTTTTCATATATAGTTTAGTTTTTATATATTTTTAGCTCAGTAGCAAAGCTAAAATACGTAAAATAAACTGTGTTTATTAAGGTGAGATAATTGGTGGATAAGTAAGAAATCTATTACTGGTAAGCTTAGTGACATTAATGGAAATAAAATACAATATTCTTTGCCACTCAAGCGATATTACTTTTAACTTGTCTGTGTTTTGTTTCTTTGGGGGGGGGGTGAATTCTGTTCAGATAATATAAGAGTTAAAAGCGTCACATAAACTAAAGTTCTAAATACTTTGTAATTAAACTGATGCAAGTTATTTAACTTCAAAAGCATGTGAATTTGCTTTAACCTTACAATGGACCTTGTCTTGTAAATAAACGGATTTGGTTTGAACAAGGTGACATTACTGCCAACACCAATTAGTTGCCACCGTTAAAAAGATTAAGTTTATGGAATTTGGTTTAGGTTGCAGGTGAGAAGCTTCAGTTTGATTGATGGAGAACGGCAATGGTGTTCTAATTAGAAAGTTTATACACGTCTCGATCAGCTCATCTTCGACCGTCAACTCGTCAGGAAATTGCTTTCGTCGTGGTGTGCGTAATCACAAAACAAGCCAACAGGTTACTCTATAATGAGGAATTTTGAAATACGGGCTTATTTAGTTCGCAATTACCAGTAATTCTATTTCCATGAATTGCTTACATTAATGCCCCAAAATATTTAATTTTAATTTGACTTTCTGTTTGAGCACTATAATATGATATATGAAATGAAGTGCGTGTTTTAAATGTAGTTTCCATAGACGTCTTCCGGCTACTGCTTCAAAGGAGAATTAAAAACATTATTGTAAATATATGTTGTATTGCTAGAGTTGGAACCTTTCCAGTCATGTTAATAGATTTTTCCTTCGTTTCTGGCAAATTCTACATAGTATTTTCCTACATACTTTGAAGAACCAAAGTAAACAAATAATGTTAATGGTAACGACATGAATTTGTTCTAAGAAAGTTTTACCAATCATCTTTCAATTAACAACTAAATTAATAGCATATCATATAAACCCAAAGAAAAGCTTTTTCACTTAATTTCGGCCCGGCATGGCCAGGTGGTTAGGGCGCTCGAATCCCAGTCACACCAAACATGCTCGCCCTTTCAGCCGTAGGGGCGTTATTATGTGACGGTCAATCCCACTATTCGTTGGTAAAAGAGTAGCCCAAGAGTTGGCGGTGTGTGGTGATGACTAGCTGCCTTCTTACACAACTAAATTAGGGACGGCTAGCGCATATAGCCCTCATGTGGCTATGCGCGAAATTCAAAAACAAACAAACAAACACTTAATTTTAGCAGTAATAGAATTTATCATTCAGGGAAATAGTTAAGTATGACCATAGGGAAGAATATTATTTTCAACTGTGTTTTGTAAAACGTATGTTTGAAATATATACATTGGTATACTTACTATATAAGCATGTTTACACTTTCTCTGTTTTTATCACAAACTCAGTTATATACTTACGCTTGCCCCCCCCCCCAAGGGGCTCAGCGGCAAGTCTGAAATCTTATAACACTAAAAATCGGATTTCGATGTCATTTGTTGGCACAGCATAGATAGCCTATTGTATAGTTTTGGGCTTAATAAATAATAAATAAACAAAATGCTTACACTTTGTTTGTTTTGTTGGATTTCGTGCAAACTACGCGAGGGCTACCTTCGCTAGTCGTCACGATTCTTGAAGTAATAAAATAGATGGAAAGCCTAGTCAAATTTTGGGCTTCTTTGGTCAGACCTAATCGCCGGATTTGACAGTCGCTTTTATAGCGCACCAGTGACCCCATGACGGTAAGAGGACGTGAACCACAGATCCTGGTCAAGTACCCTAACCACTAGGCCGGGCTCGGCCGTTACTTAGACTTAGAATAATATTTAATAGTTCGATGATACTGTTGGATTGTGAGAAAAAAACATTTCATTTAAATTAAAATTAAGGAAACAGTCCAAAGTAAGTTAACTGAACGATGGGCAGATGTATGAAGGGAAAACAAGTATATTATCTTCCAGAGAAAAACATCCGTGCATCAGATATAATTAGTTATGCAGAGAGACATACTGTTTTTCTAATGTTTCTTCTTCTTTCAAACACTTTTCAATCGACCGCCATTTTTCATTTCTCAGCGGATTGACTTTGTTTTGTTTCGTTTTTGGGGGGGGGGGGTGAATTCTATTTAGATAATATAAGAGTTAAAAGCGCCATATAAATTAAAGTTCTAAATTTCTAAATACTTTGTAATTAAACTGATGCAAGTTATTTATGATAAAAAGCATGTGAATTTGCTTTAATCTTATAATGGACCTTGTCTTGTAAATAAACAGATTTGGTTTGAACAAGGTGACATTACTGCCAATACGCCCAGACATCTTTTACTTTTTTTATTTAGACCTTTTAAAGGATTTTATGGGTTGAAAGGTCAAACTACCTAAAATGTATATTTTGGGCTCCAACCAAGATGAAAATTGGAACAAGTATAAATTTTCATGCACCCAGCAAACTGACATATGAAACAGTTGGATATTCCCATTTTAAGACTTCTTAGGGGTTCAGAGCTCATAAAAGCATAATTTTGGGGGTTTTGATCAATTACTCGGCCATATTTTGACCAATGTACATGGGATTTGGTACAAAAATACATTTCTATAGGTTCCATATACATGCATACAAAAATATGGGATATGCCTATTTCTCATCACTTTAGAGGGTCAAAAGGTCACAAAAAGCATAATTTAGGAGTTTTGGTCCATTTCTTGACCACATTTCAAACAATTTACGTGGGAATTATTTCAAAGAAACTCTTTGCAATTCCCAATTACGGAATTTTTGTATTTTGCTCAATTTTCGGTGAAGATTTACTTATTTGTAATTAAGCACAAAGCTACACAATGGGCTATCTGTGCTCTGCCCACCACGATATCGAAACTCGGATTCTAGCGTTGTAAGTCCGCATATATACCGCTGTGCCACTGGGGGATCTTTTCAGTGAAAAAAAGCATAATTTCTGGTTTTCGTGAACAATTCATATGTATGTCCACTAACTTACACGGGATTTGGTACTAAGATACCTTCTTGCATGTACCAAACAGTAATATAGACAGTTTTTGATTTTTCTGGGTTTTTCAAGATGGAATTGCATGGTAGGGACACATTGCATTCACCCGCGAATGTTGCCCTCTTTAGTGAAATATTTTCATTAGCAAGGTTATTCTTGGGTGAACATGATAAGCGATCAGTTAATAATAACAAGCCAGCACGGCCGGCTGCTAAATTATCTCTTATCTTTAGTTATTATCTTCATTTTTATACCTTTTTACATTGGTTGTTTTAGTAAACAAATATAATGATATAAGTTCCTGCATGCACGTAGATTTACACCGTCTAATATTCTACTTGAACACAAAATTTCAGAAAACATTGGTCAGACTTGTGAATAAATTTCATTGATATTTTCAAAAGTCTATGAAACTATGTTACCAAAAATATTTTTCTTCAAAGCAAATTGTGATTGCAGAACATAGTTTATGTTATCATTATTATTTTCATGAATGAAGATGTGTCGATTAGAACAGAACGAGTTTCGTGGGCCATGCTAGGATCTAAACGAGTGTGCCGAGAATTTGTATTCGACTTCTTTATGGTTTATGAGGAATCTTCAAATAAACTGTGAAGATACGCAATTCTCCTATCCGATTTATTACGTAGATAATGGTGCGTTAGAAATAGCCTATAACCATCTAACTAGAACCTTTGTCTGCTGGGGATCTAAAACTTTAGTTCACAACGATTCAGATAGTTTGGTGAATCGTTCCGAAAATTCTTCTTTTGATTTAATATTATTCACTGAACAACCTTGGTTTCAATGGGGATTTCTCAGCGAGTCTCAGTTCAGTAGTTTTTTCTGTTATTGAAAGTAGAAAAGTTAGGCCATCGTTTAACTCGCTTGGGAAACTGCAGCTACGGGGATGTCGAGCCTGCCCTCTATCTTAGTTTGTAATAACGAGATAATATTACTCTAAACATCATCACAAAGTTGTATATGCTTTATTAGATTACAAAAGAAATGCTGTACCTTTATCTGAAATAGATGATGAACACTCTGTGGGATCAACAATTGCTATAAGGCGTATTTACTTTTTTTTTTCTTCAAAAGATCTGTTTATGACTTATGGGATTAAACTCGCACAATTCAAATTCTCATTTTTATCTCCTCTGTAAAATGTATTTTGTTTTATTAACAACAAATACGTACAGCTTTTAGTTTTATTCTATTTCTTGAAAAGTTACAAACGATAAACCAGGGAAAACTCTGGGTGTGACTCATAATGATGGAGAGAAAGAGAGGAGGAGGTACTACATCGACACGTGTTCTTATGGACTAAATGGAAGGAAAGAGATGGGGGAGGACTAAATTAACACGTGTTTTTACAGACTAAAGGGAAGAGTAATATCAATGACAAGAAGAAAACTAAAGATTTTTTTTACCCCTGGTATATAACTTACGTGAGCACACTAGTACACGTTAGGAGACTGTCAACTGTCTCCGCCTTACATGCAGCTGCCACTCATCTTTCAAAACGAAACATTCTAAGAACGTTGCAGTGAATGCAAAAGCACAACAAACTCTCACAGACTGATTAATCCCAATGTTGTGTTAGATTAACTTTCGGTTGCGAGTTTATATTTCTGTTTATTGTCAGGCAAATACTTTCCTAGAGTGTACATCTGTGGGCTGTTTCTCTTCATGGTTCATCTTTTACTTGTGGTAACATATATTCAAAGCTTGAATGAAACTCTTACGATATTGCTGGTCGATTTCAAGTTCTTTACGTGTGAATCTAAACATTTACAGTCGTGTTTATCCACTGGTAAAAGAAATATGAGCCAATTACAAAGAATTGTCCATAAAAGTAATTGTTCTTATCCCTCTTGATTCAGTCCCCTAATTTCGTGCAACAAATATTTTCTAAGTTTTATTTTGAAGAGTTCATAACGTGATATTTATGATGGGGTTGTGAAGAAAAAAAATCTTAGGTATCTGGAACTAGACTGTCACTTTACTCATTATAATAGAAACGAACTTGTCCTTTTTCAAACATTCGTGCAAGCATATGGATAAACAAACCTAATCTATCTGTAATCTTGTCAAATCTTTCATGTCATGAAATTCACGAATGTTTAAAATGTGCGCCATTTGTGTCATATTTCTGCGTTACTCTACCCTCGTCTAAAGCATGCACACACACACTCATTACAGTTATTATCATCATCCAATGGTTTATAAAAACATTATTTTCATTGATTTCTGGTATATGTGTTATAATTTCTAACCACCACAGTTCTTGTCAAACTTAAATGAGCTTCAACGATCTGGATATAGCGCGTGTGCGTGTATTAGCAGCAAAGTCCTCTTTATCCAAAGTAATCAACAGCTTAGCGATAGGTCTTCTCTGTTTTTGCTATAACGTTTATTTTTGTTTCTGTTAAGAAGATTGTGATTTTATCATCAAGTAATTTAATCATCTACTTAGATTATCTTTATGATACTAATGGTTCTATTTCATTTAAGAACGGCTTAAAAATACAATATATCTAGGAATTACGATTTCAGATAAATCTGACACTAAAGAAAAACGATTACCTAAAAGCCATTTGCGGTTGGAAACTTTTTACTCTTCATTGATTGGAAATATAGATTGATGTAGGGTTTTCTAAGTAATCTTCCGAACGTTTACGTCATAGAAAATGTATTTTTCGTTTTTGAAAACCAAATAGAATGCATCTTGAAATCTCTTGACATAATAATAAGTTATTATATCATATCAAAATATAACTTTACATATCACTGTTCATTTAATTCAATTTTTATAATGCCTTAGAAAATCACCAAAAACAATGAGAAAGACATATGATTATAAGAGATTATATATGAATAGAGCACGGAGAGCTCATTGTGCAGCTTTGTGTTTAAGATCAAACAAACAATATTATTTATAATGGCAAGTTTGCAGCTGAGCTATAGACACTAGAAGATTGTAGCATGTACGGTTAAAGAAAAGTCAATTGTATCTCTGTAACCTGTTTAATAAGTTATCGTGAAAAGTTTAATCTTGTTTTTAGTATATTTGTCACTGTGTGGTATTTTCAGGTCAGCTGAAACTACGTTTGAATTATATCGGACGAATCCGTCAAACAGGAGATTCGAATATGATATGGTTATCACAGAACAATTTTGAGCGTATACCATTTGAGTTTAAAGTAAGGATTAACAAACAGATTGGACACAATATATAATACACATTGAAAAGTATATTTAATAGAACTTAACACAAAAACACAGTTTGTGTACTTGCTTTACTTGAGACTGTCACTTCTCTACAGGATTTCTTCAGTTGAATACTCGTTGAAGGCCAGATCAAGACTAACTAAGTGCATTTACTTAAAGCGACTGTGATACCACTTCACTGGTCATTCTCAGTCTAGAAAAGTAGAGCCAAAATCTCAAAGTATTGTCTGTACAACTAGGAGAAGACATTGCCTTAACCTTAAAAAAAGGTCATGTGCTAGCAATGTACTCGGTATGCAATGCCACGTACCATCTAAGTTTGCGAAAAAAACAACAAAAAACAAAGGTAAATTAAAGCAAGATTGAGTTAAGGTTTTCTTGTCCAATGTTATGTGATAATAAGCACATATTCAGAACAAAGAACGACATTAAAATCGATATTATAACACTTCAAAAACAAGAAACTTGTGATATATTCACATATATCACAATAGATCTTGTCACTTGATAGTCAAAAAGATATTGGAAATTATTTATTACGTTTGAAGTTCTCATATATGTACAACGATTAATCGGGAAGTGAACCGGGCGTGACCTTGTAAGTAGAGTGTCAGACTATGAATCTATGGGTCCATGGTTCGCGTTGCGATGTCGCAAAACTGTGCTACTAATGCGGGGTTGGGAGTCTGTTATAAAACCTTTCGACTATAACAGCCCAAGAGTTGGCAGTAGTGTTTTTAACTAACTGCCGCCTCTCTAGTTTATCAGTTTGAATTGGATAGGAAGCTTTGTACGAAATGAATAATGAAACTATTCCGAAAAAATGAGCAAAATGACATTTACATTATGTTTGTATATATACGTATATATACATGTAGATTTATCTGGAAATTTACTGAAATGACATTTTTCATTATGTTTTAATTTGTTATATAAGTACTCAGGTTATTCTGGAAGGATGGTTTTTCCCTTAAAATGAACGCTTCGGAAGATGGAATAAACAGGTCTAGTTTAGTTGGAATAGATACGTCGAAATATTTCACATCAAGTGGTACTTTGGAAAATTTTAATACGTAAGTAGTAGTTCTCTTGAAATAGGCGGTTTGAAAGATGTTATTTTTATAAACAGTAGTTCTCATAAATTAGATGGCTTGAAAGACGGAATATGGGAACACTAAGTTCTCTTGAAATAGACGCTTTGAAAATTAAAATAGACCTTTTGAAAGACGGAATATAGGAAAATCAGTTATATTGAAAAAGATGGTGTAAACGATGAAATATGGAACAGACTGTCATCGAAAGCTAGAATTTATGAATACAAATCATCTGAAATGGAAGGAAAAAAGTGAAATATGAAAAGTTTTTCTCGACCCTGAACCTTGGATCAGGAAAATTTGTTTTATCAAATAAGTATCAGAAAATACCTTTACGTGCAACTGTATTTACTTTATTCTATTAAACTGGCTTGTTACTAAAAGAAGACTGATTGATAATGAACGTACAAAAAATCAATGAACTATACAGAAATAATGTTTAAAGATTTGACATTTAAAGAAACATATGCAAATAATAAAATAGTATTGTTTGTTTGAGACATAATGGGAAAGTTTCACTGTAGTTTCCTGGGTATTTTATTTCTCTTTTCTTTTTTTGATGGGGTGGAGGTCATTGACTATTAGAAGGCAAGCGTCAAATGATGGAGAATGTGGAGGGGCCTTCGAAAAAATTAATTGGTTAGTTAATCACTTCAGTTAGCCCGACCTTAAAATGTTAACAATATGTTGAACTAACGTGACTGTAAACATCGCATGAGTTTCTGATAACTTTATAATATACTGATTAGTGATAATTTAGAGTTAAGTGGCTTGTTACGATCGCAGGTGTCCATTTTTTAAAACAGTTAATTTGGATTATTTACTTTGCTAAACCTTGAAAAGTGCTGAATAACGACCATGAACTTAGGACCTTTTTATTCCAAGCACTTTTCAAATTAAAACCATTACTGCTTTTCAGATAAAAGAGTACATAGGTGGATTTTTTGCCACAGACTTGCAGGTGTACTGAAGAGGACATAAAAGTGGGCGTTCTCCACGTAATTTCAAAAACCGGAGGTCATGCTTATATTGATAAAGGACTCGCTGAGGTTTTCAAATCGTAAAACCGGTGCTGACCGGAAAAATTAGAAACATTTTCGTGACAATACTGTTAATTTCGTCAATCCAATCAGTAAACTTTCCCTTTACGGCTCGGTTAATTCTGATACTTGTTTTTATTGTTATTTTATTTTACTTCCTGAAACTCGCTCAACCTATGATTGTTTGTATAACGGGAATGAACAATGTGTTTTAATTCAAATGGATTTCTGTTGTTATTTCTTATGATTATTAAAATAGATACATTTTGTATCGGTAAAATTTACTCAAAGTTGAAGGAAATTACTATATCAATAGAGTAACTTCAGTCAAATATGTGCAGTTTGAAATATTCTGTTTAAAGTAATTTGTTTGTGTGTGTTATTAAGCACAAAGCTACGCAAAGGGTTATCTGTGCTGTGACCACCACGGGTATCGAAACCTGGTTTTTAGTGTTATAAGCCGTTTCAGGCAAGTAATCTTTAACTGTTTTGTGAGACTAAGAGAAAACTATCTTGATTTAGACTGGTCGTGTACAGATGATCAAAAGCTAATAGACTAATAACAACAATTTGGTGGAGTAATAGCATAAAGCTTCGATTAGCTAACTTAATAGGAGATTCTGCTACAATACCCACAACCATCCACGCACTGACAATCTTCGAAACTTGATATCACGAATATATAGTGTGTCACTGCTAAAGGGCAGATGGTGTAGTAATCTAGGATCCTGTTCTTTATTATTGACATGTGGTTTCTTGGCTAGCTTTTTATAGGCTTTGCGTGGTTCCTTAAATCTCCTCTGAATGACGAATACAGCTGGCAACCCTCGGCCCCTTTACTCCACCGGAACTACTCAATTTGAGATGAATTGCTAACCTCTTTGACCAGCCGACCTGGTTCGTGAGTAAGTTACTTCGTTCTATTATATTACAAATCCAGGGACCAGCATTAAATTTCTGAATGATTTCTGGTATAAATATCATTCTGTGAAATAAAGTATAATCATATATATATATATATATGCGTGTCTATTTTTTTACTGTATAATTTTAAACACTGCAGCTAAATATTGCTCCTATTAAGTACAAATCTCGAAATTTATACTAAAAAGTTTTTTTACTATATTTTTGTAAAAGTTTTCAGCACATTTGGATCAAAATAAAATAGTTCTAAATATTCAATGTCACCTTTAAATAGGGAATGAATTTGTACTTTAAGCTCAAAGCTACACAATGGGTTATCTGTGCTACGCCCAACACAGGTATCGAACCTATAAGCTCTCAAACTTACTGCTAGCCATTTGGGGAGGCAGTTTGTTTGTTTGTTTGAAGCTAAGCACAAAGCTACACAATGGGCTATCTGTGCTCTGCCCACCACGGGTATTGAAATCCGGTTTCTAGCGTTGTAAGTCCGTAGACATACTGCTGTGCCACTGGGGGCGGGGGAGGCAGAGCTCTAATAAAAAAGGCGTACAAATCGATAAGGATACTATAGCTGTGTTTGTATTTAGGAAATTCCTTTTTTGTTTATTTTAAAAACGTGTATTGTATTTTGTATTTATGGCAAAGCTATTAAGGCTATCTGTCGCCCGCCTTAATTCCGAACTACTGATCAAAGTATGCAGTCAGTCAGAAGCAGCCCACTACTCACCATTCATATTAAGCGCTTGACTGACACAGTTATAATGTACCCACAGCTTAAAGTACAGGGACTATTTTGTGGTACGAAAATCGAAACCGGCTCGCCAGCTCCGAAAACCCAGTTTTAAACCTCAAGACCAAAATGACAAGATGTATTTGAAAATCTTAAAATTATATAACCAAGAGAAAAAAATCTATGTAAAATTAAGAGTCTTCCATCATCAATATGGTAGCATACTTAACCTTGCTTGAATAATTTCTTATCCATTATAGGCCTGGCATTAAAAAGAAAGTGGCAGACTGAAAAAAAAAACAGATTAATTTCAAAGTTCTAATAGGAGTTTTAAAATTGACTAAATGTGATTAAACTTAAATAGCTTCGCTCACTAAACAGAAGTCGGAAGACTAAAATATTTGCATCTATTAAAAATAACGAACGAGAACCCATCTCTGACCGAGCTCAGTACTATCTAGTCTTTTGTGTTTTTTGGAATTTTAACGAATGTTAATTCTGTATATTAAAGGTCTTGAAATTTGAAAATATATATATTGATCCTCGAACATCCATAGAATATTAATCCTAGGCTGAAAGTCATGAGCAATAACCCCAGACATTCTTCAGAATTATTGATAAAACGTATACCGTATTATATATAGGCTCCAGACCCCACTGATAAGAAGCATTTCCTCTTAACTACGCAATGGCTACGGAATTCTGATTATAGTGCCTTGTATTTCACATCCACTGTTAGCAAATAAAACTTAAAAAAACAACAATAAAACACCTCCGTCTCTTGAAGCTGAAGCAAACACATATGAAAAACTTGACGCCTTTACCTTCTTCTTTATGCTGTCACCAGAAGGTTATATATATGTACCTAAAATAAGATAACAAATATGGATTTTCAAAGGGCTTTTTTTTTTACACACATACAATGTTGTGTTGACTTCAAAGTGACTTCGGTAAACACATAAATACCAACAGCACACAGTTATTGAGAGGTAGGAAACTAGTGCAGTATATTAATGACGATGATTACACAGTTAAGACTTGGTAAGAAATACTAAACACGATGAAGTATATACAGTTACGACAAAGTAGAAAATTGGTCAAGTATATTAATTAAGACGAGGTAGAGAATTTGTGAAGTGTACTAAAATGATGATAAATACACAATTAAGACGAGGTAGAGAATTTGTGAAGTATACTAAAAATGATGATAAATACACAATTAAGACAAGGTAGAGAATTTGTGAAGTGCACTAAAAATGATGATAAATACACAATTAAGACGAGGTAGAGAATTTGTGAAGTATACTAAAAATGATGATAAATACACAATTAAGACGAAGTAGAGAATTTGTGAAGTATACTAAAAATGATGATAAATACACAATTAAGACGAGGTAGAGAATTTGTGAAGTATACTAAAAATGATGATAAATACACAGTTAAGACGAGGTAGAGAATTTGTGAAGTATACTAAAAATGATGATAAATACACAATTAAGACGAGGTAGAGAATTTGTGAAGTATACTAAAAATGATGATAAATACACAATTAAGACGAA
>NW_013665661.1:690597-691734 GCF_000517525.1 Limulus polyphemus
AGAGAATTTGTGAAGTATACTAAAAATGATGATAAATACACAATTAAGACGAAGTAGAGAATTTGTGAAGTATACTAAAAATGATGATAAATACACAATTAAGACGAAGTAGAGAATTTGTGAAGTGTACTAAAAATGATGATAAATACATAATTAAGACGAGGTAGAGAAGTTGTGAAGTATACTAAAAATGATGATAAATACACAATTAAGACGAGATAGAAAATGAGTGAAATGTGCCAGGAATATCGATAATAATTACAAATATCTAGTAAACTTCGTATGCTGTATGACTAATTTATCTTAAAATGCTAACATAAAACTCACTTTCTAAACTTTAAACTTGATATTACAACACAATCTCATTATTTCTAACTTCTTCAAACACTTCACGCGTTATCAGCCTACTCCCACAACAACAACCTTCGGTTATCATAAACTCCCGCTTTCACTCATTAATTAACCATGCCAGTGAAGTTGTCATAAAGTAAAATTAAATCATCCTTAATTTAGTTTCATGTTAACCCCGATGGCTTGGCGGTAAGAACAGGGCTTATAAAGTTAAAAATGAGGTTTCGATACCCGCAGTGTGCAGAGCACAAATAGCCCTTAGCAATAAACAAACAGCTACTCGCTTGTTATACTTTATCATTAGTCTTGGCTTGGTTAATTTAATTCAATAGATGAACTTAGTGTATACCTTTCTTTGCTGTTTTACGTTTTTGCAGCGCAGCGAACTGTTTATATTCTCTGAGTTTCATATTAAACGAGTTCACTTTACTGATCTGTTTATATTCTCTGAGTTTCATATAAAACGAGTTCACTTTACTGATCTGTTTATATTCTCTGAGTTTCATATAAAACGAGTTCACTTTACTGATCTGTTTATATTCTCTGAGTTTCATATAAAACGGGTTCACTTTACTGATCTGTTTATGTTCTCTGAGTTTCATATAAAACGAGTTCACTTTACTGATCTGTTTATATTCTGTGAGTTTCATATAAAACGAGTTCACTTTACTGATCTGTTTATGTTCTCTGAGTTTCATATAAAACGAGTTCACTTTACTGATCTGTTTATGTTACTCTGAGTTTCATATAAAACGAGTTCACTTTACTGATCTGTTTATGTCCTCT
>NW_013665661.1:691755-708102 GCF_000517525.1 Limulus polyphemus
TTTAAAAACGGTAACGTTACTTACCGTTTTAACCTTCGTTAAGTTCTTGGTTTTAATTAGTTTACTTGTTCGAGTTTACTATATTAAACGTAGTTACACTTTACTGATCTGTTTATGTTCTCTGAGTTTCATATAAAACGAGTTCACTTTACTGATCTGTTTATGTTCTCTGAGTTTCATATAAAACGAGTTCACTTTACTGATCTGTTTATGTTCTCTGAGTTTCATATAAAACGAGTTCACTTTACTTTTCAGCTTGGCATAGCAAGTGATTGTCGGTTTACCAGAGAATACCGAATGTAATACATAATAAATATGTTAATTGTTTTACTATATATTCGAATAAGGGGATATATATTCGTTATTCAACTACACATATCTCCATTTTTGGTATCTCAGTTGACATTGTTTTGCATGTTTATGTTTCAGATCTGTTTTTAAGCTCAACCACATTACACGGTATCTTATAAGTTCAAGTTAACGCTCCTTGTTAAAATTCCCGAAGAAAAAACACGATGCTTAAAATATTACCTAAATCTTCTTCAAATCTATTTGCGTATCAACTAAAATGCAGTTGTTTCGGAAACAAAAACTTAAACAGCTTAAAACGTACGATAAGTTGATTGAAAGGAATCGCGAGTTGAACTTCATTGTGGTTACAGCTGTCATTTTGTTAGAAAAATTAACAATTTTGCAGAAAGTCTAAAATATAATCTACTATAAAACAGATAATTAATCGCAAGTTAAGAGCTAATTGAAATTAATGATTTCTAAAAGCATTAAAACAGAATCAACATGCATTAATACTGAGATTAAGAAAAAAAAATAACAACTCTGTAGTGCTGGGTAAGAGAATTATGTCTGAAATTGGTTAAAATACGTGAACTAATCTTAAGTATCTTTGCACAACGGTCGCCTGTATTCATAAACAATATCTTAGACTTGTATTTTAATATGTTGTTGTTTGAAGTTAAAATACGTGAACTAATCTTAAGTATCTTTGCATAACGGACGCCTGTATTTATAAATAATATCTTAAACTTGTATTTTCATATGTTGTTGTTTGAAGTTAAAATACGTGAACTAATCTTAAGTATCTTTGCACAACGGTCGCCTCTATCCATAAACAATATCTTAAACTTGTATTTTCATATGTTGTTGTTTGAAGTTAAGCACAAAGCTACACAATGGGCTATCTGTGCTCTGCCCACCAAGGGTATCGAAACCACCGTTCTAGCGTTGTAAGTCCGCAGACATGCCGCTGTGCAACTGGGGGGGGGGGCTTTCATATGTATGCGGGGCAATTGCTTATTGATGGATCGTTACAAAATGGCGAATTCAATTATTTTCACCTTATTACAGAATATTTACTTATTTATCTTTGAACGAAAATATGCCGAGAGAAAAACATTGCTTTATTCGCGTGTAATATTTTCAGAAAAAAAAACAAACAAACAAACGTGAATGAAATTAAAATAAATTATGACTATTAGCCTTACAAAACGTTGGTGTTAGAAATCGCTGTTGTTGTCTTAGTGCAAAGGTACACAATGGGCGATTGTGTCCTATATAAGTGTCCTATATGATTCTAACTGGAAGTGAGGTACTATTATAGTTGGATTTGATCTTTTACTGACACAGCTTAAGTGTCCTATATGATTCTAGCTGGAAGTGGAGTACTATTATAGTTGGATCTGATCTTTCACTGACACAGTTTAAGTGTCCTATATGATTCTAGCTGGAAGTGGAGTACTATTATAGTTGGATCTGATCTTTTACTGACACAGCTTAAGTGTCCTATATGATTCTAGCTGGAAGTGGAGTACTATTATAGTTGGATCTGATCTTTTACTGACACAGCTTAAGTGTCCCATATGATTCTAGCTGGAAGTGGAGTACTATTATAGTTGGAGCTGATGTGTTACTAGCACATTGGTCCATTGGATCATAGCTGGAAATAACACTTTATTCACACAGCTGAGCTGTTCTATACGATAGGAGTTGGAACTGATGTTTATTGGCAGAACTAAGCTATACTATACGATTCTACTTGAAAACGAACATCTTATTAACAGTTCTATAGGATTTTATGATTTTATCTGGAAATTAGATTTTATTGACACGTCAATCCTATACGATTATCGCTGGAACTGACGTTTTATTCACGCAACTTTGCTGTTCTGCAGTATTCAACTACTAGTAAGCACCAACAAACACCACTGGCGTTTCACCTTCCGCCTGTTGGACGGTATTCTTTTTTCCTTCACGTAAATTTTATCTCTGTTGTGGAAACTGCTGACACGCGACATTTCAGCGCTTGTAATTACAATGAATTTATCATCATTACGTTCACATCATGCCAAAGTTCATTTCGCAATGAAAATCAATGGATAAGTTCGTTAAATGCGCGTGCAAAGTAATTATCCAGATTAATTAAGTCGCAATATACTAAACAGGGAAATAAACGACGAGAAATTAGTATGTAGAAGGATAAGTTGACATGCTTATCTTGAGGAATTGCTAAATAACAAATCTTTCTACGTACTTTTGGAAAATTACAGTTTTATATGATTTCGAAGTAAGACGAGCCAACTTGAAATCAAGCTTATTATCTCTTGCGTCATCACGATCTTGTACTTATTATAGGTTTGAACTAAAGCACGGGCATATACACGTACAAAGGTGTTTTTCGATATACTAAGTCCTTAAGCACAAAATACATTTACTCAGGATTGATAATGAAATATAATCACCCTATATTTTTCATTTTACTTATACGTTATGTTAAATCTATTTAGGATCCTCATTACGTCGTTACAATCCATGTCGCCGTGTCCGTTATACCTGACGACTATGTATCTGGACAATAGTGGCAGTAGTCTTGCAACTTTGTCTCCAGTGCAAAAGGTCCCATCGAAATGCTGTCATTTTCGATGCCCACCACTCCTCATTGCTTTCTTTCTATAAGCTGTCTAGTAGATGACCTATGGAAAGATGACAATTTCCCAGCGTCCTTTTAAATACTCCGATGCACAAAAATCCATAGGTGCTGCATCCAACACATTTACCAGAATGTCTTTGTATTGAATAACATGAATACCCGTTTCATGCGAAAGTTAAACGGCTTTTCTTGGTGAATCTATTCCATAGTGGCCTCATTTCTAAATGGAGAATTTTCTTGATTGTATCCGGAACACTATATTATAAGAAAGTAGATATATAAACGGCTAGTGTACGATTTATTGCAGGTCTCTTTCTGGATGGTCCCGAAGCTACAAGCTGATCCATAATCCTTTGTTTTCCAATGCCATTAAGTACAAGAGATATCCCCGTCTTGGAAATTCCAAATCCCCTATCCGACGACCTGAAAATTCCTTTACCTGAAAATATTTTATGTTGGAAAAAAAACTGTTACATTCCCTTCCGAAAAAACGATCAATTGTCGAGGTAGCACTACATATGAACACTAAATAATATCAAAATGTAATCCTGATACATGCCATTCCACTTTGATTTTATGTAGGCTGTGGTTAGTCATGTGACTTGCTGATGTTAACTCTGTATTAAAGTAATTACTGTTCAAGGTTTGCTTTCAGTTATTCAAATACATTTTTTTTTCGATTTTATTACGGTAAAAAAAATCCAGAACAACAGCGCCAAATTTCATTCAGAAAATTGTACTGATTTCCCAAAACATTTAACTGCATTAAAGCACAAATAAAATGTCACAAGTCACTGAATGAACCACCAGTATTCTAAGATTTTAACGAGCTCATCAAATAAACCCTGTAATGTATCCTTACCCCCTCTGCACTAAGCACGCTTAAGTCTTGTTTAAAGCATTTCACTTTTTGTGTTATCAACAAGACTAAAGACTGTTTAAAAACATCTACTTATAATACACTTTTTAAACTGAAACTGTATTTGGTTATGTTTTGGTTTTAGTGGCGTTCTCTAGTTCTCGTGTAATTTGTTTACTATCTTTATTGTTACTATGTAATTCTTTTTACATCCCTAAAGTACTCACATAATTTATTTATCATTTCCAAATTACTCATGCAATTTATTTATCATCACTATAGTTGTTATGTAATTTATTTGGAGTTTATGTATCATTGCCACGGTTCTCATGTAATTTAACATCACTATTATACTCATACAAGTTACTTACTCCATTAATTTATTTACTTCCAATAGTCCTCATGCAATTACTTGAAATCTCTACAGTTCTCATATAATACTAATTTTATGTTTAGAATGTACGTAACTTATTTTATCCTCCGACTGCTTGCTATAACTATTATTCCCTATCATTTGTTTATTTCTCTAACGTATACGTTTCGGACAAAGTATGTGCATAAAGTTCTAGTTTAGTTAAAGCTACCACACCTTTATTGGCTCTTAAGAGATATTACTGAAAAAAACAGAAACGATTAGATCATGTATCCCAAGAAACTCAGTATATCATTAAAAGAAAGAAAAAAAGACTGACTAAGCAACATATATTTCGTACTATTTTTTTTTGTACGTTTTAGATAGATTTTATAAGTATTTTGTAATTTGTGTAAGCGATACTTTTGGGAAATATGCTGATTTAGACTGGTACATTTGCTGTTTGTATGTCATCCAGTAAATGTTGAACGTTTCCTGCAATTTATTGTAAAACTTCCGACTTTGAATAAATCACTGGGTTGGAAACAATACTGAAGTGATGAATTCAAATTCGATGACGAGGAACCCACTTTGAGACTAATAATGGCTGGAGACGGCTTGAATGGGTAATGAAGAAAAACTTTAATATAAGTTTAATATAACAGCAAATGTACAACGTTTCGACCTGATGATGACAAAACCTTGTCGAAACGTTGTACATTTGCTGTTGGGGCACTCGACTCGCAATTCCCTGTTGATGAATATGTTCACTTTTTCAGTCATGGTAGCGTTATAATATGATGGTTGGTTCCACTATTCGTTTGTAAAAAGAGTAGTTACTAGTCTTTCACTGCTAAATTGGGGACAGCTACCTGGAGAGGTGAGCGCCACGGGCTAAAATCTGCCCGAGAATCACAACGATCGTAGCAAACACTGGGACTCAAAAAAGAAAAAAAAACGGGGTAGGGAAGGAGGATGAACGTTGTTGATGATAACGTGGAATTTTTCAAAACACGTGTAATATATAACCAATTTTTAATTAGTAATAAACTAGTAATACTCAGCAGTAAGATTCGTTCATAGCTATTTGTCGTAAATGTAGATATTCCAGCTTTTAATAACCAGTTAAAAAAATTACTCCAAGAATCCATGAGTGTAAGAAAAGGAGAATATGCTATAATATGTCAACCATATTACATCAGTTAAGAAAGTAATTCCAAGAATCCATGAGTGTAAGAAAAGGAGAATATGTTATAATATGTCAACCATATTACATCAGTTAAGAAAGTAATTCCAATAATCCATGAGTGTAAGAAAAAGAGAATATGCTATAATATGTCAACCATATTACATCAGTTAAGAAAGTAATTCCAAGAATCCATGAGTGTAAGAAAAGGAGAATATATTATAATATCTAAACCACATTACATATGCCATGTCCAGTGAAAACGAGGTATTTCAGCTAATACTAGGGCTCATCAGGCCGGCTGAGATATGACATAGTTGTAACATTATAAAAAGCGCTTTAGAACGTGAGAATTAGTATTTGGTCATGTGTGTGATCTATTAATATTACATTTAATAGAATAAAGTTACTGTAGGTGTAATAAATTTGCCTTCAATAAATGATTATTCTAATAAACTTGTGTATCACAAGAACTGTATGCGATATATATATATATATATTGTTCACTTATTTGTAAGTATAATAATCGAATGACCATTGTTGTAATCAGGATTTGTTACGTATTACCGCTATATTATGTATCACACCAGAAAAACTTACACACCACAACGATCATTCTTGTCACACTCTGTTTCTCCACGCCACTGGGATGCTGAACGTATTCAGGATGAGAGGTGATGCAGGAACTTATATAGATTAATATGATCCAGGTGTTTGCCTCTTTGATGAAGTATTAATATTGACTTCTAAGAAGAGCAAGCTACCTATACTGGGTATAATTGTTGACGTAGGTAAGTTAAGATTGTGAGGTAGGTATCGCACAGTGGGCTTTTGTTATTTATTTCCGGCTCCGACAACCAGATTAGTTATATAAAACGTTTTATGAAGCCGGCCATTGTAGTAATAACTCAGCACATCATAGTTTTGAATAAACATTTTCTGTTTATTAATTTTTGTGTTTATTAATTTCTTTGCTATCCGCGTTGGATTAATTTTTAAATAACTTTCTGAATTTTACATCCACGTCACCAGAATACGTGATTACCCCATCCCAACTTATTGACCCAAATAGATATGTTCAACATTTTACTTGTAACAATATGATTGCTGTTTGTCCGGCTAAGTAATATTTACTATCAGATAGTTGAAGAGGTATTTAATATTGGACTAGTTTGAGAAAGAAATTAACAACAACATTAAGTATTATTCCACAAACGTGAAACCACATTTTAAAACTACACTATAATACAGTAGCTAAACGCATACAGTTCAGCTGTATTCGGCATATTGTTTTACTCACAATTTACTCTTACTCACGTGATTTAATAGAGTAGGTTTTGTAAGATATCGTCTTGATTTAAACCACTCAAAATAAACCGTCTACGTTGTTAGTCATGGCTTGTTTTAGCTCTTGTCGTTGATTTGTAATATACATGACTCAGATCACTGACTATTACTTCAAGCTATAATAATGACAGATGTCTATAGAATTGGTGTATTATTCAAATAACTTCAGAGAAGAATGTTTTAACTTTTTGTTTAAGTTTTGGTAACCTATAACGCCAGTAAAACATATTGCATGCTAGCACATGTGGTCTTTCTTCTCCTCATGTTGTCGACATATTCATTACGCTAAATAAGGAAGTTTGTTTGTTTGCCTTCAATAAATGATTATTCTAATAAACTTGTGTATCACAAGAACTGTATGCGATATATATATTTTCACTTATTTGTAAGTATAATAATCGAATGGCCATTGTTGTAATCAGGATTTGTTACGTATTACCGCTATATTATGTATCACACCAGAAAAACTTACACACCACAACGATCATTCTTGTCACACTCTGTTTCTCCACGCCACTGGGATGCTGAACTTCATTTACTCCACAATGCCCCCCCCCCCCAGTGGTACAGCGGTATATCTAAGGACTTACAACACTTAGCTTCATACAAATAAACAAGCAAACAAACAAGTTTCACAATGAGCTATTTGTGCTGTGACCACCACTGGCATTGAAACCCGATTTTTAATTTATAAGCTTTCAAGCTCACTGCTAAGCCATCAGGGCAGTTGGTCAACGTAATTGACATTTATTAGTATTTAGCAAGTATCCGGCAAGAGAGGAAGCTCAAACACAGAAAGTTGAAAAGACGAAGAGGGTTCCCAGTATTTGTAAAACGAAAGAAAAGTAGCAAGAACGCCATATCCTACTTATCGGCGCATTTAATGTTCTCAGGGGTGGGAGGTTCAAGAGGTGATTTTTTGGAACAAAAATTAGCCAAAATGTAAACAAAAGTATTAGGTAATTACACGAAAGTAGTACTGAATTATTAATAGCAAGTTGAAAAACAAGAAGAAAAAACAGCAAAATCAAAAAGAACCTGTTTCAACCTCCAGTTTTGTTTTCTGTTTTATGATATACCATCTTCAAATTGTAACACATCACCCTTTTATAACTTAGTTATAAAGTAACAATGGTACATGTATAATAGAACACCTACAACGCAATCTAAGCTAACAATAACTGTATTAAAATATATTGAGGACTTGTTATTGCGACACTATATTTTATTTTCTTTTTTACAGTGGCTAATGACATACAGTAATGTCAAAGTAAAAAGTACATAATCCATTTTTGTTGGAGGCACTACATCAAAGCAGTTGTGCTTTCATTTTGGGCTATCTGCCAGTCAGTTCATCTAATCTGTGAAGCTCCAAGGAGTCTCGCCTATCATTAAGGCACTTGTTAATTTTTTCTGTCTATCCCAAATTATAGTAGAATTATTTCCATGTCTCGTTCTCTTGTGTTTTCCTTCTATTTTACTGTTTTTATTAGTCAATACTCAGGCTACCATCTTTTTATGACGTAATATCATGTGATTTGAACAATTAATAATGAAACAGTTTGAAAACACGTACAGTGGATGTTTAAGTATGATTACATAGTTCAATAATGGGTTACATCCGATTTCGAGGATCTACATATGTATACAAATTTTTAATTAAAAAACTACTGTAAAAGGAAATCTGTTTTTGTGTTTTTTTGAGCCCCCTGTGTACTGGACAAAAGTTCACTGCACCTACCACACTTATTTGAGCCCATAACCATGTTACATACGTTATTTGGCTGTCAAACTGCCGTGGAATCGTACCCTCCCAGTCTCACCTCTCTATACAAGCATCCACCTAATCTACCAGTCATTGGTGAAAGAGAATAGTATGAAAGTATCGAAGCTCTTAAAAAAAAATGGCACAAATTGAAATTGGTACCTGTCAAGAGTTGGAGTTTTTTCTTCATTTCTTTTCTTCTCTTCACACTTTTTCTGTGACAAATTACGGATAATAATAACCAGTATAACACAGATGTAAGAAACAGGAACTATTGTTTCTAAAAAAATTCAAATAATGCTACATTTAACATGCACCTTCTGTTTTTCTTTTTATAAATATTCAGAGATAACTTATTTGTGTATTTCTCATCCAAGAAACGTTTCAGTTTTAGTTTATTTAATGTAAAGAATATAATTAATCTATATTCAAACGCTAGGAATATATACAAATGTCACAGGTATATACCTGGTTTCACTGCTAGGTTTCAGTGTTAATATTAATTTTTTAACTGCTTTCATCTTTGAATCTGAGAAAGAATATATACACATAACGTGCACCCATCATATAAAATAGTTAAAATGGTTTACGTGACACACATTCGTATATATAAATATATTCATAAGAATTTGAGAGACACTCAAAGTTACTTGTGGACATACAAATAATTTTTAGTCTTGCGCAATGGTAATTTATAACTTACATCAAATGCATTGTAGATGATTCTCTTATCACATGCGTAAGGTAAAATGAATAGGCGTTAGTCTTTGTACATTAGAGGGCGCTGTTACGTTAAAGTATACCAGAAGCAAAACGCTAATAGTTCTTAAAGAAAACGATTAAATATAGAAGAATTATAACGTTAATACACGAAAACAAAATCTAATTAATTGTGACATTTTTAATTTAACCAGATTCCTCCAAAAAAATTCAACAGAAGAAATTTCTATCATGAAGGTTCAACGTATCTCTCTCTACTTTCTTATATCTTCAAATGTCTAAGGGTGGAATCCATGAAGGTGGTATACTAGCCGTTAAAACTTGATATACATTTTCATTCCAAGGGTTTTGTTTCAGTTTTCAGGCCAGTTTCTGATTAAACGATACACTGAGATAGTTCGAAATTTCTGTTGAAGCCAATTAATTTTGTGAAGATTTAATAAGTACGCTAAAATGTTTCTCCTATGTATTCGTGTTTTTTGTTGTTGTTTTTTGGAGAACGTAATTTAACAATTCAAAGACTTATCCACACAAACTCGTTGAGGATAGCTGAGGAGAGTGAGGAAAGTATTGATTAGCATCATTTGAGACTAGGCACGCAACTAATACATACCTTTACAACAAGGTCAACAACTGTACGTAAACTCGATGAGGATAGCTGAGGAGAGGGAGCGAGGGTGTGAATTCAGATACATGTACACAGAATACTACACTAATTTACTAACATAGCTGGAAAGGTCATCGATGTATGGTGAGCTGTTGATAGAGTAAGTTACAGCATGATCTGCCAACTACGATGAGGCCTTTATTGTACAATGACGTTAAGCTTTAGTGTGTAACATAAACGTACCAATACATAAGGTTCCCCTAGATATCAGCACAGTGGAACAGTATCGATTATACGTAACTTGCAATAAATAACAAGAGGAGCATTTTAGTTAATATTAATTAATGTCTCAGTCACATATATATCTTCGATTATATAGAATCACTGTTAAAGTGAACGATGATTATTGAATTTTTTTAGATATTATTTGCATAGTATAAAATTTCAAAGATTTTCGCCTTAAATTCATTTTTTAAATTCTCCCTACTAGCTTACGAAGATATATATCATTCGTTTAGTGTACTGGATATAATTGTTGCAAAAATATTAGAGATGAAGGATATATTTCATATCATGGTATTCAAGCAGAATGACGAATCAGTTTTTAAGTTTGGTTGGTTTAGAGTAAAGCCACTTTCGGCTATCTGCTGTGTCTGTCGCGGGGGCTCGATCCATGAATTTTAAAGGTATAGGTCTGTAGACTTACTAGTTGGCAAGTCTTCCACATACTCATATCACATGATGTTATGTTAAACTTATATTAAAGTTTTTCTTCATTACCCATTCAAGCCGTCTCCAACCATTATTAGTCTCAAAGTGGGTTCCTCGTCATCGAATTTGAAAATATCACATGTTTCATAGCGTAATCACTATTCAAAATACCATTATGACCGCAGACTAACCCGTATACATAATGAGCAGTAAATTTAAAACATGTAAAAACAAAATATCGTCATTATTTACAAAGGCAGCATTGCAGTGTATTTTAGTTGGTGTAGAATTAGCCAGTGGGTTTCATTTAGTGTGCTGGTATTCAGTCGCACGAGCACCCTGTGATTACAAACTGAAGTTGATTAGACTGAAAAAGATGTTATCCCTTCGATGCAACACTTACACTAGACTTAACTTTTTGTTTCATCAACACGAACAAGTCAGCCAGGTGATTAATGAATGAATAATCTTTGATCATTTGTTCCAGTGTTGTATTACAGAAAGTAAATTTGCCGTTTTTTCTTCTTTAAGCGTATAGAGTTATTTCTCTTGAATAGTTGTTTCAATCACGATTTCACGACAAAATTAGCTGTGAAAAGAAACGAGGCGTTTAATATTTCCAAGAAGATTTTTTTCTTCGTTGTTTTCCAATGAACATTCTTTGATCTTCCATTTATAGCAAGTTTCGTTCTTTCTGCTATCATAATTATCTTGTACGATTTTATCACAGTTAAACAGTACAAGTGATATCACAATGATTGATCGTCATCGCTGATTAAATAATACCTTTCTAAAATTAAACAGAGAAAGAAAATACGTCGACCATTTTTCATCTATTTCAAACACATATTATCATGGTGATTATACATCAACCTGTTTTAATGTCTTCTTTTTCTAAATCTCTCAATCAATCATGTTGGGTTTGGAGGCTAATAAAAGAAAAAGATAAACTTACAAGACTAAAGATGTATAGTAAGGGGGTGTAGTAATATTTAACACAGCAACTAAGAGATAACGTAACTTTTGTTAATACAAAACAAGAAATTTTACATTGAATATTTGTTGAAGTCAGTTAGTAAATTCAGCTAATCTAAATTATTTTGTGCCTGAAATCCACTTACGTAAATATAAACACATGGTACCTTGAATCAACAAAGATGTTATTTTCTGTACATAAGAACTCGAAAAAGGTGGTACCATTAAGCTGAGCCTAGAACCAGGAACATTTGATATATTTATCTACAGAAATTAACAGGCAGAGTATAGCTGTCTTTAGAGCCAAAATACTCGAAATATTTCTCAAACATCATATATATATATATGTGTGTGTGTGTATTTGTTTGTGTTTAAGCGCAAAGCTACACACTGGGCTATTTGCAAGTATCAAAAGTGAATGGTAACGTTACAGGCCCTCAAGCTGAGCAACTGTGCATCATATAAATGCATGTATATATAATTTTTCATTTCAGTTTAAATATTTTCTTGCTGGGTTCATATTTGTTCGCTACACAAATAATATTACCTGTCATTATACAATTTCACTATTTTTTGTTTAAAGCAGTGAGTTTACAGATGGTTTTGAATGACATAAGAAACTTTGATTTGATAACTACAACTATACAGGGTTAAGTAAAATAAGCGTGATGTAGTTACTCCTAGGATTTCTCTAGCTTAAAAAGATTAAAACTGTGAAAAAAAAGGATAGCAGAAATTACACGAAATTAGAAATTATTTGCCAAAATAAATGTTATTAAGGATAATAAAAATATTCGGTGGCACAAATAATGCATAAAAAACAACTAATTAATGTCTGTTCTCAAGCTTAATTTAAGCTTAGATTTTAAAATTTATAAAATACAAAAAGATGGCTTTCAAATTTTCATATACGAAAAAACTTTTGTGATGCTCCGTGGATGACACTTTACATTACACAAAGTAAAATACATTGAACTTAGTCATCAAATATCGTTATCGCCTATGTCGATATTTCCATTTTATATTATTAAAATTGCGCAGAATGAGAGTCTGATCCCATCTAGGAATTTCATTTGATAAACAAAATATGCGATTGAATTTCAGTACAAATAAAATAAGGAATTACCGGAATTTTAGTTTGGCTTGTTTTCAGAATTATTGTTAATTTTTGTTACATATTCTTTTCACTAAACTTGCTCTAAGTTTTATACCATGGCGTGCTTATACACGGAGAGAACGTTCTTAAATTAAAGCAACCATTGCGCTTTATTTTCAAAATCTGATTGGCATAATTCAATTTAGAAAAATAACTTTTTGTAAGAACTTTTGCTGGCTCGGTAGGTAGCACGATTTATATGTATACATTAATAAATAAGAACTTTTACTGTCATGTTAACTAGCACGATTTACAAGTATACACTCACAAATAAGAACTTTTACTGACATGGTAACCAGCACGATTTATACGTAAACACTCAGAAATAAAAAAGTTTTACTGACATGGTAGCTAGTACGATTTATACGTAAACACTCAGAAATAAGAACTTTTACTGTTATGGTAACTAGCACAAAACGATTAGAATAACGAGACCAAATCATCCGCATCAAAAGAAAACCAAAAAGTGGAAATGAAATCAGTAGAAAAGACGGGAAAGGGAAGAAGGAGAAAGTAGAGTAATCTGCAATAAAGCAATTTCTTCCGGGAGAACAGGCTAGCTTATAGTTGGTCTCCTTTATTACCAGCGTCAGTCGATACTTGCTTGTATCTTCCTTGTTCAAGTTTGTACGGAATACACGAACTTATCTTTCTGCTTCATAAACCTTAAAGAGTGTTGTTCTGCTCGCCATTCCGGTAACTATCTCCATTACGACTGCACAGTCCGTGATAAAGATAAGTAGAAAACACAGAGTTGGGCGTCAAAATGATGGAGGAGAAGCAACGATTCCATGAGACCTAAAAAAAATAATGATTGATATAAACTTTCTACAGGTTGTTTGACGGGAAGATAGGAAAAAAAGATACAAGCCCCAATTTTACACCATTGTTATTAAAAGCCCGAATAATTTATTAATGTCGAACTATATTTCACATCCAAACAAAGCATTTTATATTAATATACTGACGAATAGTTATGTGATAATTATTACAAGAATTTCTCCATTCATTTGTGGCAACAAATAACTAGTGATGGCTGTAATATCAAATCTCCTGGACAAAAACCGATTGAAAGTTGTTTTTTATTAACGCGAAGCTACATGATGGACTACCTTTGTTGTGCCAACCGTGGTTACCGAACCCAGTGCTTTTGAGATATAAGCTCTCAAGCTGGGCGGGATTGAAATATGAAATTTATATTATTTATATTATTTATTTATATTATCCAAAAGCTGTAAATGTGTTTTGTGATTTAACCAAGCATTATTTTGTATTTTTTAAAAATAGTTTGAAGGAAGTATGTTTTGTTTTGTATCTGAAACTCTCTTGTAAACGTACACCTGAAAATAAAGACAGTTTGTTGACATTGTAGTTTGATTCAACCAATCATAATAATTTTGTGACACACATACACTAACTGTTATGTTAGAAATCAAGTAATTATTGCACCTTACAAACCGGTTAGAGCCAACATTGGTGCACGTTTCTGCACTCCTTATGCGACATACACGTATTTACGTGGCCTGTGTAGGTAGAATATTACATAACCTTTCCTCATAAATGTCCAAAATTAAGCTATTGTTTCATACTCATTTGAGTGATTGTTTCAGATATAAAATAACATGTAGCTTAAAATGCCGTTGGCTTAAACTTATATTCTCAGATTTTGATGAACACTTGAAAAATAGAACACCTTACATTCAGTAAGCCACAAGGTACTCAGACAAAGTGCTTAAAGTTATTGATAATAAAAATAAGCTGAAATGTTGCAGAAAACTGCATAAGATTTGAAGTTAGAGTTGTATCGTTTCTATTGCAATAAGATTCATGTAAATAAGAATAAGTGTAAATAACGCCTTTATAGCAATCAACCTGTATTCAAGTCTCCAGTTTTTGTGTGTATAGCATTCAAGACATTAGATTAACCGTAATGACTTGGTGGTTAGGACGTTCTCCTCGCAACTTGAAGGTCGCGTGTTCGAATCCCGTCACCGACGGTCAATCCCACTATTCGTTGGTTAAAGAGAAGCCAAAGAGTTGCGGGTGGCTGGTGTTGACTAGCTGCCTTCCCTCTAGTCTATCACTTCTAAATCAGTGCAGATAGCCCTCGAGTAGCTTAGTGCGAAATTCCCAAAACAAACAAGCAAAATAAATTAGGTGTTTAATATTAAACCTAACCTTCCGTAAGTTGCATTGCGAAATATAAACAATGATGCGTATTTCTTTACTTAGTTGTCTTTAGAAGTCTACTATTGACTGCTTAAAATCAGTACCTTAAGAATGTCATGTCATTTTTCTTGCCATCAATTTTAGACTATTATTGTATTCTCATTGGTCAGCTGAGCCTTAATGCCCACAAATGTAAACATCTGGCAAAGAGACGACACTTAGATGTAAAACAGAGCAGTCATTAACCTATAACATGGAACTCGTAAGCACAATTACTAAGGATAATTTTATTTCAGATCTATTGTAAGACAGATAAGTCTTAGTTTTGGATAAATTCAGTCTAATCTTAAATTTTGTACAGTACAGTCCACTCTTAATTATAGTCTTAGTTTAGTTCTGTTATAGTTTGTCTGGAATGCTGTACACGTTAATTCTTTGGATTCCTTACAACGTTTATCTTATCGACTCCATAATTAGAACTCGAGCTGCTTTCGGACCAGGATTTCAGAGAAGATGAATCTGAAAAGAGCACGTTTTTGCGTTCGTTTCATCTCTAACCTCTGGCTTTTGTATAGTTTTGTAACGAGTCTTTCCTCCACAGTGTCCTGTCATTCACTTAGTTCAGTCCGCTTACTAATTAAAATCTATAGAATCTCCTGTTATTGCGGAGATAACTTATACATGAACATACATCACTAAGCAAAAATACGTCAACGTCAACAGGTCTCTGTAGTAGCCAGGACTCAAATATCGATAATTTCTAAAAAACGGTTAAAACTTTACGCTATAAACAAACAACAGTTCTTACGGATATCATTGAAATGAGTTTATTGTAGAAACACAGTGATTTGTGAAATGTTTTTCACAAAGGTTTCAAATCAAAGAATACCGAATGTGGCTTAACACTTTAAGTACTTATAAATGAATAACAACATTACAGTGATTGGGAAATGATTTTCACAAAGGTTTCAATTCAAAGAATACCGAATGTGGCTTAACACTTTAAGTACTTATAAATGAATAACAACAGCGTGAGAACTGAGATCCGAAGTTAGGTTTATAACATTTTTTTTGTAATAAAGCTCATGTTTCAAAGTTAGATGCACATTAGATGCAATCAAACCTGCATTCAAGTCTCAAGTTTTTCTTCATAGCAACCTGGATTCAAGACACAAGGTTAAGTCTGTGATATTCTTAATACGAAATCTATTAGTCTATCCATTAGAGCAAAATATAAACATTTTAAATTGTATTTTTAGAGTTTTAGATGTCCTTAAGAAAAAGGTTTAATTATTTATTTAAAGAAAGTAGGAAAATCATGGGTTTTACGAACATAATAATCATTTCGAACATGTCTGTGTTGGATTTAATTTCCACTGCACAATAAACTAGCAAAAGGGAAAGTCTGGTATAACACAGTGATCATCACACGTTAATTATAAACAAATATTAATATAGTCTATAAACATATAAGTTCTATAGAAAGTGTGAAATGACATTAGGCTGCTTTTTTGTTCCAATAGAAATGACTAATAGCTTCTGTAAGTCTGTCCATGTAT
>NW_013665661.1:709055-726008 GCF_000517525.1 Limulus polyphemus
TACAGTACTTTAAATATAAAGTAACGAGTCCCCCCCAGTGGCACAGTGATAAGTCTACGGACTTAAACACTAAAAACTGGGTTTCGATACCCGTGGTGAGCAGAGTACAGATAGCTCCTTGTGCAGCTTTGTGCTTAAATACAAACAAACAAACGAGTAACGAGTTACATTGGAATTGTATGATCGATGTGTATAAAAAGCTTAGGAATGTGCAATTTAAGTATTTTTAACCCCATCTGACCGCATTTTCTGAAAACTGAAAATAAAAGAATTCATAACCAAATCACAGATACCTTAATAACAAGAGAAAAAAAGACTTGGAAAAAAATCCTCAGAAGGTATTCTCACTGCAATAAAAAGGAGGTAATCATAAAGTCTAGTAGAACAAACATCGCCATGGGATGATTATCAGTCAGGTGAAACAAGAGTGTAAAAAAAATACACTCAAGCATAACAACAAATAAGATAATAGTAAATGATATAACAATTGAGTAATTAACAGTCTCTGGCCTGCGAGGAAGGCATGAATAAAGTTGATGTTCCTTCTTTTGTGGCATTAGCTTGTAGGATTGATTAGTAGAAGAGAAAAATCCAAACACACAACTTTTGCTGAAAGGATTAATTTACAACGAGTGAAGTCTAGTTACTAACACAATTTCAGTCGTCTAAGCAAAACCCGCCAATTGAAGAAGTCTTAAAAGTTTTCAGATTTTCTTACTATGCGAAGCTAAAGTTAAGTAATAAGCGCTATAAGAAAACTATAAAGACAGTGTTCAAAATTTTCACCGCTGTTGTGTAACATTAGATTCCACATTCATATATTACCTTTCTCATTGTGTTGCTAAGATCGTGATTTTAATGAAAGAATGTAATTAAATTTTGCTATGTAATTCAAAACGTATTCGGTAGGGAGTGCTTTAGAGAACATCTAATATTCTATAGCTGTTACCACGAACGCTATTCAACTTTATAAGTAATGCTGTCAAAATAAATCTTTAACAAATTCTCCTGTTTCATGTAGTCTAAATTGAAAATGAATTAATCTATACACATATCTAATATAATTAAACTTCAATTTATCAAATATTTCTATTTATATGAAGCGAAACTACTTAATTTTCACAGTGAATATGCCTCGCTCGAATACAAAGCTGTTAACATTTAAAGAATGCCTGCAATTCTTATATGATGAACGCTAAAGAAACTTATCTTTATGTATACAACTAAAATATGCCACGTGTGAATTTGCATTTGACAGAAAACAATATACAGAAGACAATAAAGGTGTCAAATATCGACTCAAGCCATAGTACAATCAAAACACGAATAAAATAACCTCCGAATAACTGTCTCTTTAAAAATCCGATTTAATCATCATTGTGGAAGAGTAGTTTGGATACGTCACACGGTGAGTGAACTGTAAGTGTGAGCATAGCACAGATAGTCCATTTGGGAAGTTTTGCTCTTAACAACAAACAAACCAAAGTTTAGAAACATAAAGTTATCAGCTAGCATCAAAGTTAAAGTCGCCCTCTAGCAGTCGTCAAAATACAATTCACTTATTTAATTTTATCAAAAAGTTATTACATTTATCGTCAGTGAAATCAATGTGTGATATGAATCTCTCACTGAAACATTTAGCTCTATCTATCTGTCTATCTATTATAGTTAAAGGAAATTGTTTTATTAAAATATTATCCATTTTAAATATATTGTAGTATGTAATAATTATTAATAGATGTTACGGATAAGAATAATAAATTGGTCATGTAAGTAATGTAATGGATGAATATGTATTAATTTCCTTGTAAAATTGTTTTTTTTTATGCCAAACTTGTAAAAACTGGTTGGCAGTTTTATCAAAAAGTGTCAAAAAGTATCTATCTATCTATCATGCATTCAAATCGTGCAGAAAGCACAAGAAAAAGAAACTTTATACAATTTAGAGAGCACTCCTGAAAGTGCCGAGCGTGTTTAGCGGTATATTACGACTCGAACTTTGGACATTCCCAACCATAACAGAGCAAAAAGTACTAAGTAGTCCTCACAAATCATTCTAAGTGTAATACAAAACTATTGAAATGTGTACATTCTGTTGGAGTTATAAAGAGACATCAGGCTGTTTTTTACTCCAAAAATAAAGGTTTCTCAATCCTGTTCTTGTATATCAAATGTTATAATACTTTGAATATCCATTCACGAGTTAAGTTGTAGTTATATTGTGTACGCTTTAATTACTTGGTGTAATATCTTCTGTGAAACTCTATAAGTGGCTTTCTTTAGATATTAAGATGACAAATGCGTTCATAATTTTTGAGAAAGATTGTAAGTCAATATGGACCTTGTACTTTAAGAAGAAATTTATCCTATTAAATGTCGTATCTCGAAAACAATAAGTGTTCTTGAGACAAAATGGAACCTATGCAATTATACAAAGATGAAAGCGAGTCATAGTTAATATCAAAGCTAAACATTGGAGGCCTTGTATATCAAACAGGCAACAACACGAGCTACAGCCATGTCCAGACTTTAAGTCTCTCAACTCTTGTGTTTCATTAAGACCTAGTACTCATTAATTTAGATGACTCAAAGATGTCTCTCAACAACTGAGCTTCGTTAACTTTGTAGTAATCAGTAATGTAGAACACATTTCCACCATTGTGCTTCTTAAATAATGTAGAAAACTCCAATGTTTTTTTCAGCCATTAAGCTTCGTTAAACCTGTATTAATCACTAATGTGAAAAACCAAAGATTCTTCTCAATCCTTATATTTTGTTAAGGCTGCAGTACTTAGTAATGTAGAAGACACAAAGCGTGGTGTAATTTCACCACTTCTAAGATTCTGCGCCTGAGTGATATCTCAAATATTATCACAACTAGAGAAAATAAATACTAAACTCAATAAACAGTGTAAAAGATAAATGCTTATTTGTAAGTTTCTATTCCTTTCCAAAGTGTGAATTTCAGTGAAGAAAATATGATTTATTTGATTTTTTTACTTCTGCATCAGCAGACTAGTTTTACTGAATTCACAGCCAATCAATGCTTCCTTGAAAGAGCGAAGCAAGTAAGTAAAGTAGGCTTCATATAGCGGTGGAATAGAAGCAGTTTGTTTGGTTTTAATCACCATTAATACCCTAAAATACTTTAGGTGTTTGGATAAAATGACACACATCATCACAATTAATTATCCATTATTATAATAACATCCAACACCTAAAGAATTTTATGTTATTAGTGGTGAGAAAAAGACTATTCATCGAAATCAAAACAAAATACTGTGAGTCTTCAAGCATAACACATCATATATACCAAATTTAAGAAGTTTAACTTCTCTTTGTAATGTCTTCCTGCTGATAAACCATTATAGTAAGGACGATCTTGATTTTTGGGAAGTTTATAACAATACGATACCTGAACAACAATTATTTAGTATATGTTATATGTGTGACTTTAGAACTTAAAAAACAACAACAGGCATAATATATATATTACCTTTGGTATAAAGCAAAACAAATGTAATCGTAAAGATTCCCTAGCATAAAAACAAATCGGTTACATTTTGTAGATTAATATTAATACCATATATTTGTTACAAAGATAAAAATATAATCAAAACAGAATCTTTTGTACAGAAGAATAGTACATATTTAAACACGCTTTTGGGGGAATATTACCACTGTCTATAATAAGGTGAAAACCAAAATCTCTCTGTAACCGACAAGAGAAACTAATTCTACCATCATCTTTTCCCTGGAAATTAATTGTTCAAGTGATTTCATTCTGAAGCTTAATATCATATTTTAATCACACTCCAAATATTGTTTAACATAATTTTTACTTTCCTCAGATCATTTAATGAGGCAAAAGAGTATGTATTTAAAAGTGAATGTAAAATGGTAAATGTCAAAGAACAACGATAACTACGATTATTCATTTTTCTAATTACTATGACATAGCTTGAAACTCACTAAGAAATTGCAGCTTTCAGATGCTTAAAGGAAAGTAGTTCGCAGTTATAGCGTACTTTATGTAAACCACGGGCTTATGAAAAGGACATAACTTAAAGTAATTCGCAGTTGAAGTTATGTCCTTTTCATAAGCCCGTGGTTTACATAAAGTACGCTATAACTGCGAATTACTTTAAGTTATGTCCTTTTCATAAGCCCGTGGTTTACATAAAGTACGCTATAACTGCGAATTACTTTTAGCGTACTTTATGAAAAGGACATAACTTAAAGTAATTCGCAGTTATAGCGTATTTTATGAAGAGGACATAACTTTGGTGAGCATTGACAGCCAGCTACTGGTAACTCGTTAAAGTCTGTCTGGTCAGCAGTTCTGAATTAGGAATGGCATACCTGCACCATGGGGTCTTATGTGACTCTTCAACCCAATATCACTTCAAGTGAGCTTTAGGCTGGAAATATCAGATAAAATAATATTATAATACGCACAAACTATGCATATAACTTATAAAAACTTATAGTATTGATAACTTGGAATTTTTTATTAATATTTGATATTCCTTGTAAACGCTTCAAATCATTCTGTGCCTGTTGTTTTAAACCAATCAATCTAGTAAATAACATTAAAATTTTAACCAATTCAAAACAGCTTAGTTCTTTGGTTTCAGCGGCAAAATGAGTTTAGAAAATTTTTGATCTAACAATAATTGCTAATGGATAAATATCACAGGTTATTTGTTACTGAAAACTATTTACTTTTGAAATAGCTTATTCATTCACGCATAATCACACTCAAGATTCAGTGGTTTACATGAAACGATTAAGCTTAGATGTGCTGTGAAAGTGACAGTAATAACATGCAGTTGTTTAGAATACAAAGTATGTCAGTTTTCCTCTCTGGTTGACAACTTAATTAAAATACACTTACCTAAGATGTTAGATGGATTTTCATTTCAAATATTAACATCTAGCCGTCTTCTGAAGCTCGCCACCAGGGAATTCTACAAACATTTTAGAATCAATCTTTGAACCGATGCCACGTGACCTCTTCAATGAGGATGAGGAACAGATCAGTTGTCATATTGAGGATACCGAAAAAGAAAGTCCTTGTCATTTTTGTGATCGCGTTACATCTCTCTGGAGAACGATTTGTGATTTTCATTGACAGTGGACTATCCCAGCTGCACGACTTTCATCAACAATAACCTTGTATTCTCTTCTCTTTTATTATCAGCAACAATTAGTTTGTGAAACAAAGGGAATATTCTGGTGCTTATCTATGGCGTTCGACTACAGGCTGTTTAATTCGCCTTTTATTACCCACCGGTGCGCGCATTACCCATGAGAATATACTGAAACTATTTTCCGACAGACAAGTCCCAAGCTAGGTATGGGACAACACGGCACACAATTCGAAATGGAAACAGACTTTACAAACAGAGTCATTGGAGTGAGAAGATGTAGCGATCTGAGGGATCATCTCTGCTATAAACACTGATTCGTCTTGTCTTTCACTATATAGTTAAATATTGTCACTAGATTCAACAAAGCATATACAGTTCCGCTAAACGGCGATTATTTGAGTTTTCTTTAGAATGAAAGTTTGGCACAGCTGTTAATAAATTAATAATCTTATTATGTATTGATACGTTGATTATCTGATTCGAACCAACCGTATTATACAAACAAAATTTTTCAAGACGCACAAAAGTTTAATCATATCATATCTCTTTAAATTATTGTTTTATTGTTTTAATTATTGTATTATTTCGGCGTATTTTAAGGCAGAGACTCACACTAACTTTAATTTCATTAGTTCTATGTTGTTGTATTGGACTTAGTTGTCAGCTTTCTCCGTATTAGAAAATAACTTAACAAACTACAGTTCAAACTTTATTCAATAGAAACAAGTTTGGCTACTGATCCCTTCTTCAGACTAACTAAGTGGCTTATGTCATCTTTTATTGTATCTGTACATATAAATGTGAGATACACTATCTAGTTCGTATTAGTGAAGCAAACAGACGTAGTTTGAGAAAAGTTGTGTCAGATAACTGTCGTAATTTGTCAACTTTTATGGTAACCAATGGGGTATAATCTAGACCTGTGACTGTAAGAAGACGGTATGTTCACGACCTGCTATTAACTGCAATCACAAGTCTTTATATAGAAAGCAGCAACACCATTTTGGGATTGGTGGTAAATTCGTCGAGCATTAATACTGATCATGTCACAATAAAACGGAACTTGTGGGAGTACGTTCTTGCTTTAGTAGTCACGAACAGATTCACACTAAAGTCACGCATCATATGAGTTAATAATTGTGGTGTAAACACACTGGTCTTTTTACTGACGGAGTTCTAGATATAAACAATTCATGTAACAATTCAAACATTTATCACATTTTATAAATCGAATAATTTCTATACTTTAAACACTGATTCAATATCTTTATGATGAAGCACATTCTTTATCTCCAACATCAGTACAATGTTTTATACTTGGTCGCAACTTAGAAATAAATACGTTATTCCCAAATAAGCAGATCTGCTTATGCCTGAAAGAGATTTTCTATAGGGTATTTCTAAACAAGGTTAATAACAAGGAATACATCATCAATGATCAACTATTGTAAGCTTCAAGTTGAATCAACTTCTTAACGCTTAGTGTTAAAGTGTTAATCTAACACTAATTTTCCTCATACGCTTTATTTTATATCTTTGTTGTTTTTTTCAGTGATCAGGACCCCCCCCCCAAACAAAAAACACACGTGTTAAGTTTGGAATTGGATCTGAGGAATTGTGACTTATAGATTATGACACGTTCGCTTGACAACTTTACTTTCGCCTTATAGTTAACATTAATAAATATATACATGTATGTATATATATATATAATATTTTTCTAGTACTTATATGGATCGGGTGAATTGGTATATCTGTTACACATCTGTAAGAAATATGCCACTTACGATTGAAACCGCGTTAAAACCATGTTTCAGGCGGTTTGTCATGTATGATTAGAAGCTTATTTCACTGAATATTCTGTTGGATTGTCTTTAGCACAACAGACTGAAAAGCTTCATATTGTCACGTATTGTACACCTTATACCTACATGGAGTTCTCGGGAATTAAGAAAATAAAGACAAAATTAACCTTTTCTTCATATGTTTATTTTCCTTATTGTCCGACGAAGTAGTTAAAGAATTATTAACAAACAGTGGACTGTTGTGAATTAATTATAATTAATTGAATGTGGAATCATTCCTTATAGATCAGGGAACTTCCTTTATTGCTGGGTTATGGTTTGGACGGAAGTTACTTGGTAGAGCTAACGTGTTTAAGTTATAGTTAAGAAATTATTCACGGATGATTAGAATTAGTGTTTTTAGAGAAGTCATATAGCTTCTTCCTGTTTACGTCTTAGAGTAAAATGTAGTTTTAGTTCTAACTTAAGCTGGATGTGAGGTGAAGCAAAGAATTAAAGGCTGACAAAGAGATTATTAAGATACTTTAATTTTTTGTCAAATAAAATTATAGCTGTGTGTAGCAGAAAAGTTGGTTTTAAGGATATAACAAAAGCTTTTACGATTATTGCCTAGTACTAATACGATATAACTGATAGTTTTGGGGCGCGCAGTTAACTACATGAGCCTCTCAGCCCAATGAAACACTTCAACTGATGGTCTACATCTTAATAAATCTCTTTAGATGTTTAGAAGACAAAAAACTCTACATCAAGTCCTATATACCTATTTGTACAATTATCTTCAATTGTGTACAGATGTTGTGAAGTTTATTTTCATTTTTATATATAAATAACCGTCGATTGGAGTACGATCCTGTAACTCAATTCAAATGTCTTTTGGATTATTCACGCGTGACATTTTTATGCATTAAAGTAGGACAATTCAAAGAGTGGGAGTTTTGTAGTCAAGAAACTATAATACCCAACCCAACAGTGAGATGATAATTATATTTTTCATTTAAAGATTAGAAAAGGACACGATATTTAACACTAAAATTACCGATATGATCTATATCACATGTTTCTAAGCTATTTGGGGCATGCCAGATTGGCTGTAGGTCGATGAATCAATTGGTTACAGAGCCCCTAATAAAATGTGAGTCACCCACAGGTAATTAAATAGAAATATCGCCTAAAGTGCAATTAATTCCATTAATTTCTGCTTGGGTCTGCTTTGCGTGTTACATAGAGAGTGGTTGATGCACTCATTTGTTTTGGCCAGTTCCTTAAACTGACTGCTGTAACAGGCAAAAATATAAAATTACTCAATATAATACAACATGTGGATATCGGTAATGAACATTATAATACAACATGTGAATATCGGTAATGAACATTATAATACAACATGTGAATATCGGTAATGAACATTATAATACAACATGTGAATATCGGTAATGAACATTATAATACAACATGTGAATATCGGTAATGAACATTATAATACAACATGTGGATACACCCCATCGGTAATGAACATTATAATACAACATGTGGATACACCCCATCGGTAATGAACATTATAATACAACATGTGAATATCGGTAATGAACATTATAATACAACATGTGGATATACCCCATCAGTAATGAACATTATAAAATCAAGTCGGTAATTTGAAGATTCAGTCATTTTTGGGGTAGTTAGTTTCTGTTAAAATCAGGTAAGCTAGAAGTTTTTCTGCATCTGGAAAAAAAAATACAAGGTGAATATTGAATTAGGGAAAATATTTGAATGCGTTTTTAAAAGCTGTTTAAGTCACATGTTATCGTACACCAAAGTATCTACTTTAATGAGAATAAGATTTATTCTTTTTTGCAAAGCGTGACCAGTGACTTATGAAAACAAAGTACAGAAAACAAATTATACATTGCAATTGCGTTTTGAGTATGCACATTTTGAGATAACATCTTGAGCATGCGTATTTCGGATTAATAGTTGTGTTTAAACAAAAGCAAGTTTCAAAATTTGTGGGAAAGAATTGGACTCAGGCCAGAATTTATCCCTCTTTACTCTTATTTATATACAGTTATATAGTGTTCTTAAAGTAGAGGAAGGAAAAGCAAAGTGCTGAGGAAAGCCATATCCTTCTTCATCAAAACCGGCCGGAAACGGGGTGAGCCACTCTTCTGATTGGCTTAACTATACACCGAAGAATCGTTTAATGGACACCGGACATCTATGTAAGCTATCTGTCGCTCAAAAGTGTTCTCATAAAAATCTCCGAGACCGTTAATAACTTTTCACTTCCATCTTTCCATTTTTACGGAGAAAAACTTCTGAATGACTTTCTGAGAAAGTTGTATTTTTTTTGTTGTTGTTTTTTTTATAAATTCAGTTGAAAACAAACTGTAGAAAGTAAAGGTTTATTACTTCATATTTTACTTTCTAAATCATAATGTGAAATAATATTCACAGACAAATTTTTCTATCGTTGTTTAGTAAGTAAACAATCTCTTTATAAGCTATATACCTATAAGCAATAGTATTTTCATAATATTTTGTGATTATACATGTAGTACAAACAAACGGGAAAATATTCTAAACACGTTATTGGATAAGTAACATTGAATAATAGTTTTATTTTGCAAGACATAGGCTGAAACTACAGATATATTTAAAACTTTTTAAGAGATGATCACGATTTAAAAAATTCAGAAATACCATAATGTTAATGTGATTAGAAACAGGATAACAAATAATATATGAAAAAGAACGAGAAATGTCATTAAAAGTAAAAAATAAAACAAATGTTTAATGGTAAAACTGCACAATGGGTTACCTGCGATCTACCCACCACAGGGATCGAGTCTTGAATTTTGGTGTTATAAACCCTCAGGCGTATCATTGAGTACCTGGGATATGTTAAGCGACATTTCGAGGCTTAAGATTGTTGAGAGATCTTCCGTAAATCCATTCTACCCAAAAAAGGATGAAACAGATAAAATTTAAAAAATATAAAAACACCTCGTAGATATTAATAACTGCTGATAAATGCCTAATTTTAATAAAATAAATGATTTTTTTTTAAATTTGGTTGCTAAAGAGATAGTTTCGACCATTTATGCTTTTAACTATAAGATTTAGACAGAAAAATTAACATAAAAATATAGTTAGACACAAGCATAGATTTCACAAACAACAGAAAAAAGTGTCCAGTGAACATCAGCAGAATTATGCTAATCCAGAACAAAAAATACGACAAGATTTCAGAAGTTTGGACCGATAAAAATAACTTCCACTTCAGCGAAAGAACCTATTGAGACAGTAAAGTTGGTGACGATATTCGTTTGTGGTGTAATGAGGTTAAGCTTAAGTTACCAGAAAAGATTCTATGGTATTCATCGACAAGTAAATGAAGAAAATGATCAACGAAACATGACCTGGGTTATCAAGAAATGTACGAGACAACTTCTTTTAATAGATTGTTTGTCATATCAAAATAACGAGCAGTATGGTATACATTTTGATGGGGGAAAATTAAATTTCAGCCCCATTTTAGTTAAAAAATGAAATAAGTTAGTAAGTTGCGCAAGCGTTTATTTTCCTTTTAAATCTTCCGAAAATCTGTAAACATAAGAAAATAAATGTTCTGAAATTCCTACAAAAACATTATGCGGTTAGCAAGCACGTTATTAAAGAAAATGTTGATGTGATCATAGTTGTAGAGTTTGTACCTAATCCAGTAGGTTCAAAACAGGCCATTAGATCAGAACAATTCTGAGAGAAACATCTACAAAACGGACAATTGTAGTTTCGAAATTATTTAAATAACATAATAAAAAACTAGACGTTGTCCGAGTGAATTATTCACAAATTTCTTTCGAGACTGGAGTTTTAAATATACTTAGGTTATTCTGATGTTATTACTCTAGTGAAGTAATTTTAAATTACTATGGAGACTGAAGTTTTAAATATACTTAGGTTATTCTGATGTTATTACTCTAGTGAAGTAATTTTAAATTACTATGGAGATTGAAGTTTTAAATATACTTAGGTTATTCTGTATGTTATTAAACGGGTGAAGTAATTTTAAATTACTATGGAGATTGAAGTTTTAAATATACTTAGGTTATTCTGATGTTATTAAACGGGTGAAGTAATTTTAAATTACTATGGAGACTGAAGTTTTAAATATACTTAGGTTATTCTGATGTTATTAAACGGGTGAAGTAATTTTAAATTACTATGGAGACTGAAGTTTTAAATATACTTGAATTATTCTGATATTATTAAACGGGTGAAGTAATTTTGAGTTAGAGTATAGACTGAAGTTCTCAATAAACTCATGTTCTTATGATGTTATTAGACGATTAAGTAGTTATAAATTACAATATTAGACTGAAGTTCTCAATAAACTCATGTTCTTATGATGTTATTAGACGATTAAGTAGTTATAAATTACAGTATAGACTGAAGTTCTCAATAAACTCAAGTTTTTATGATGTTATTAGACGATTGAAGTAATTATAAATTACAGTGTAGACTGAAGTTCTCAATAAACTCATGTTCTTATGATGTTATTACAAGGACAGTTCACTATATTATAAGATAATAGAACCATATTTCGTCAGTGGACGAGGAGTTTGAAAAAATCTAAAAATCTATCAGCCTAAGCAAAAATAAACAAGAAATGAATTAAGTTTCTTCGTAAAATTAAAAATAAAATGTAACAACTAACATACTTATATTATTTCACTCCATTTTGAAAACAGGTGTGTGTAGTGATTGCTTTATTATTACCCTCTTGAATGTTATTGTTTAAAAGTTACTTTTTTAAGAACTGAAACTAATTTACTCTACTTCAATGCTAGAACGATCAACTTCAACCTAAATTTCATGCAATAAAAAAATTAGAACAATTAGCATAATGATTTCTCGACCTTATAAAAGAAATAATGTTTATTATGAAAGCTGCTCAGTTTCATAAATCTCACTTTGGTTTCACAGCAGCCCATCAAATAAATAAACAAAGATGCCATATAAACAAATAATGTATATGACATATACGCAAATAGAAGCATGACACTTATTTAGCACGTTTTACGTTTCCAGTGGTTGATTGTTTGTACTTAGTATTTTTATTTTTTGTCTTTTTCTTGCTTGTTACATTCTGATAAGCCTCAACGGTAAGCTTGAAGGTTTATAGCACTACAAATCGGGGTTCTATTCCCGCGGTAGGCACAGCACACCTTTTTGTAGCTTAACAAATCCTTAACGTACTTCAATATATTAGAAGTAATAACAACCACACCTCAAAAATCTCCAGGTTCTAGTGAAGACACCATACATTCTCAATTATGAAGTCTAGGTGTAACACAATTTCTAACGCGTAATTAGTAACATCGCAAAATGTGTCCCTGTAATTTACCACCAGGCGGAGCTACTCATAGAGGTGTTAAAACATTAAAAAATAAAAAGTAAAAGAAACAAGACTTTGATGTGCCCTGTTCACAGCTATACTAAAAGAATTAGAGGTCGAGTTTCCTTTGAGGTGACTTTTTCAACCCTAAGAATAATTTGGCACGTCGAATTCACTAAATAATGTTATTTAGTATTGTTAATTACAGGTCTGACTTTCGGCTGAGAGTTAGAAAGGCCGGTCTGTGGCTGGGAGTCACATGGACTCCTTAGATGGTCATCAATCATTTAGCTCTCATAATCTCATATGTAGAAGTCTACATACAAAGTAAATGCTCAACAACACAGTGCATATGATATATATATATATACCAAAGATTCGTTTTATTAGATACATCAGAAGGTTTAGCCATTATGGTCTTGACAACAAGTATCCTTCCTTGCAAAAGACAAAAAAATCAAAACAATCACTATATTGTGTACCTCGAGTTTCAGTCATTGCACGTACGAAAAAATAATTATGTATCAGTTAAGATGCTTGTTTTCGTGTTCACCTTGTGTCTCTTTTAAGTAATGTTGTAGACGATCTTTCCTCAGGTCATTCTTTCAGCCAAAAGTTTGTGCAGCACCTTTGAAAGTGAGAAAATTTAGTAATTGTTGTGGGAAGATAATCTGTGAGACATATATATCATAAAGTGTAATAACAGTTTGAACTCGAACCCCTCATTTGGTCAATAATTTCTGAAAATGTGTGAGAATTACATTAGGAACTCACTAAGTGTTTACTGACATGAAAGTAGAAATTCTAGACAGCTTTACCTTTTCCGCCATACTGTATATAGTTATATCTACGTTCGTGCAAACAAGATAAGTGCAAAAAGAATTAAAACATATATATAGCTTTGCCGATGGATGACTAGATAGTCCGTTATATCATTCAAGTTTATCAATAATATGGTGTTTAAATTGTATGAAACGTGAGAGAAAGATTGAATTTATTAGTTTCAGGAAAACTCAGACTACGACAATAATGAGATATTGGCTGAAAAACAGAGGTATTGAGGCAATGCTCGTATTCTCTCAGTATTTTTCTTACTGCCTCTTTTATCTATGGAATTTAATAAGTCTCTAAGACAAATAAATAATTAGTGTCGTCCTTCTAAGGAAAGTTCAAAGAGACACTTGATGATTCTGAAAGCAAACCAACTTTTCTGCTGGATGCGTATCACAATAGAGACTCTTCAATTGATTGTTAAACCTTACATTTTATTTGTATTTTTCAGTTTTCATATAATGAATCAAACTCTGTCATCTTAGGTAACTCGAGAGAATATATTGAAATTACTAGGATATACAAACAATCAAATGTAAGGGCATAAATGTATAATAAACGGGAGAAATATTTCATAGTTATGATTTATTTGAATTAATATATTTAAAATGGTACAATTTAAGTTTCAGAAGCTTAAAAAAAGAGAGACTAAAACCAATGACACAGGATATATAAAGTGTAGATTTAACTTTTCATACATCTTTAAATCGTGATTTATGTGAAATTAGTGTTTATTTTCTCACTTTAAACATACAAAATGCAATTAGATTTTTTATTTCTTAGGAACGACAGATTGCTGGATGGTTATGTACCGATAAGAAAAGTCTGGCACGTCACAATATCTATTATTAATGTTTACTTGTTTGAGTTTAAGCACAAGGCTACACAATGAGCCATCATGAGTATCAAAGCCCGGTTTTTAGCTTATAAGCCCTCAAGCTTACCGCCGAGCAACTGGGGGCATTTCGTGGGTCAGTGTTGTAAAGCCTATCTATACATGCGGACAAAGAATGAAAACAATGTGAGAGTCGTATTACTGTATGACGATTTACATGTTTGATCGATAAACATTGATGACCTTGTATTTACTCAGAAACTAGAAACTAGAATACGCGTAAATCAATATAACCACAGAATGAAGGCTGTTAATTCAATTAATAGCTACCTAATACCCACATTCATTGTATTCGGTTGAGGGCTCATTTTTCACTGTCTAGTTACTGAGAAGAATTTAGTAAGCTGTGAAATAATGAAGAATTGGGAAAAAAGGCAAGGAGAGACTGGAATAGAAGATGGCATGTAGATAATGTCAGACGGAATAATATTTCTGTCTTTTTCATGTATATAACTTCCACTAGCTCGACTAACCAAAAATCATTCTTATTTTTAGTAACTCTCTAATTAGTTTCCTTCTTAGTTATCCGGTTGTAACCTTTATAGTTATCCGGTTGTAACCTTTATAGTTATCCGGTTGTAACCTTTATAATTATCCGGTTGTAACCTTTATAATTATCCGGTTGTAACCTTTATAGTTATCCGGTTGCAACCTTTATAATTATCCGGTTGTAACCTTTATAATTATCCGGTTGTAACCTTTATAGTTATCCGGTTGTAACCTTTATAATTATCCGGTTGTAACCTTTATAATTATCCGGTTGTAAAAAATTATTTCTTTTTATTGTTGCTTACAAACTTTATATCTAGTATGTTTTTATAATGTTTGTTTTAGAACAGGACTGCACCGGGCTCATGTTTAGAACAATAGCCATATATTTGAAATACTGAAGATGCTTTATGTCTTTAGTATCATATTCTGAATAAAATTGTTCACTTACACACTATATATCGAAAAATATTACGCTATGAGAATAATATCAAAAAAAGTATATATGCTTGAACAATGTCCCCCGATGGAACAGCGGTAAATTTATGGACTTAAAACGCTAAATTCCGGGATTCTATCCCCCGCGGTGGATACAGCAGATAGCTCAATGTGACTTTGCTGTAAAACAAACAAAACCTGACCAAACACAATACGAATTATGGTTGGTTTACTTTGGTCTATTTCCAGGAAACTGAGTATGTAACCTAACGTGGTTGATTTTATAAGACCAAAAAGCTCTTCACATAATCATTTAAATTCAGAGAATCCACTAAGAAAATGTTTTGTTAACTAGGTAGCAGATTACGTTTGACTTGTAGACCCATTTTTACAGTCAAAACGAACACATCTAAGAATAATGATTTAACCCTAAAACTACCCATAGAGGCCACATGGATCCCAATTGTTTCATAAAAATATTTTTCTAAGCTATTTGTACACTGAATTGCTTGCGAGTTCATGATTTTATTGTATATTAACATATACACACAATGTAAAGTCTTAGCGACTTCCCACAGCGAATTAGACAGAGAAATACACTCTCCAGACTTTCTCTTTTGACCTTCAAACATTATATTTACAATTAACTTACTTAAACTGGTTCACACCATAATAGTTGTAATCCACGAAGATTGATGATATATATAGCGTTTGAATAGATACTACTATGTCTGTCCTATTCTAGCTGGCCTGATGAGCTCTGGTATCGGGCGAAAGGACTCTTCGGCGCTGAATATGTCAGATGTACTCTTTCACTCGTATGCTCTTAGAATTACAAGCTACACACAGAGTTAAGCATACACAGTAATAAGGCACATACATACTTTTTATTTGTAATCTGAAACCCTACAGCTAAATATACTATTTTTATTTGATTTTTTGACAAATTACTAATAGTATGATAAAAACTAATAGGACTAAACTCTGAAAATAATTCTTAGAACTTAAAGCATACCACACACGAAAACTGTACATTACAAATATTTATGAATTATTCCTCTCTCTTTCTCTTTCTTTTGACCCCCATGGCATAGCAATATGTCTGCGGACTTACAACGCTAGAAACCGGGTTTCAATACCCGTGGTGGAAGGAGCACAGATAACCCAATGTTTATCTTTGTGATTAACGTCAAAACAAACAAACGGTGTGGTCTTTTCTCATGTTAGTAACGAGAGATCCGTGTAAAACATTGGATCAAACGAATAGAGTTTTCTTGCTCTTTTTTTTTTTTCGTACCAGTAAGAAACAACCTTCCTTTATTGTAGGTTGACATTTCGTACCAGTAAGAGTCAACCTTCCGTTATTGTACGTTGACATTTCGGACCAGTAAGAGACAAACTTCCTTTATTGTAGGTTGACATTTCGGACCAGTAAGAGACAACCTTCCGTTATTGTAGGTTGACATTTCATACAAGTAAGAGACAACCTTCCTTTATTGCAGGTTGACATTTCGTAACAGTAAGAGTCAACCTTCCGTTATTGTACGTTGACATTTCGGACCAGTAAGAGACAACCTTCCGTTATTGTAGGTTGACATTTCGTACCAGTAAGAGACAACCTTCCTTTATTGTAGGTTGACCTTTCGTACCAGTAAAAGACAATCTTCCTTTATTGTAGGTTGACCTTTCGTACCAGTAAAAGACAACCTTCCTTTATTGTAGGTTGACATTTCGTACCAGTAAGAGTCAACCTTCCGTTATTGTACGTTGACATTTCGGACCAGTAAGAGACAAGACAACCTTCCGTTATTGTACGTTGACATTTCGGACCAGTAAGACCTTTATAGTTATCCGGTTGTAACCTTTATAATTATCCGGTTGTAACCTTTATAATTATCCGGTTGTAACCTTTATAGTTATCCGGTTGCAACCTTTATAATT
>NW_013665661.1:726194-731986 GCF_000517525.1 Limulus polyphemus
TACGTTGACATTTCGGACCAGTAAGAGACAAGACAACCTTCCGTTATTGTAGGTTGACATTTCGTAACAGTAAGAGACAACCTTCCGTTATTGTAAGTTGACATTTCGTACCATTAAGTGACAACCTTCCGTTATTATACGTTGACATTTTGGACCAGTAAGAGACAACCTTTCTTTATTGTAGGTTGACATTTCTGAAGTGATTTGTCTGTATTTTCTTTCATACAAGTTTTGACTGTTAGATCCGTCAGACGGAACTTTTTGTTCTCTTCTCATCTTGCTGAAAATTGGCAGCTTTGTTCTAATTTTTTCCTTGATCATAAATTCTGCAAGTGATTTTCCTGTCAGTACCATGTACTAATTTGTCGTTGCTACTATTTATGGTGCCGTGAATACCATGTAAAACTTGACATATAGTGTTTGGAAAAACGTAATCAACTGATGATATCCCGAAGCTTAACCTGGTTTATATATACGTGAGTATAGAATGTGTTAATTTAACAACTCTCTGGGGGGTAGTTCTAGTTAGATATATCATTTTTTTCAGAGCTAATTTAAAAAAAACTTGAGCTTAGTTCAAGTTTTGTATTATATTGTCAATCATATTGGAATTACATGTCATTCTCTTTCAATGGCTTCATTTGCTAGTCTCATGTCTAAGCATATTCTGATATTGCTTGGGGGTTTTAGGGGTTGGGAGGTATTGCAAAGCCTCAAATGCTCCTGTATCTACTAGAAACTTAATCTTATATCCATAACATTTGATGCTAAGCATATTCAGCCAAAATACTTCTACACCTATGCAAGTTAGTGGCTAAACTCAACTCAGGATCCACTAGGTTAAACCAACCAGAACTGTTGCAGCCATTTCTGCCATTGATCTTCTTTGCAGCTAAAGCAGCATCTAGTGGTGCGAATTCTGCTGCCAGTGACCTGGTAAGCATTAGTTAACACAGTTAACATATTTTAAGTATCTTCTCGAAGTTCTCCTCTTCTGAATTTGTGGCAAAACCATCACAACCGAATCTGGCAATCTCTGTTGTCTTATAGAAAGTCACAGTTGATACATTATGACATCTTTCAGCACCTGCGGTAGTGGAGAAGTCAGCCAATGTTTTTGTCAAGCCTTGGTGATTTTTGAAGACCTTTAATATTGCTACAGAGTTGAATCAGCCACATTGTCTATTACAGTTACCTTCTTATTATTATTTAGCTACATTGTCCATTTCAGTGTAACCACGTTTAACTGTGTTGCTGCAGAAACAACTTCAGCCAGAGTTGTAAAGTTCCTGAGACCTAGTTGGTGTCGCTTGTGTTTACGTAGTAGCTCTCCACAAACTTGTTTATGACGATGGATGGCATATTCGAAAAAGCCTTTCCATGCAATCTCGTCAGCGTGTGCAATAAGTTTTCATGCGGACCCATGCCTTTAAGTCTTGAACTCAGCCACACTCACTATGCCATGCTTATTTTCATTCAATTGTATGCATAGAACTTTTCATCAAAAACTGTAATTAACGGATATGTATTAAGTATCATAATATGGAAGGTTCTAAGGAAGTGTTTACAGAAGAATAAAATAACTTAGGACAGCAAAACAAATTAATGAAACTGACACAACTGTACAAAGAAGAGTAAAAGTATTCATTATTTACTCAAGTTTGGGTTTTCAAAACAAACTCTGGCCACTGGAACAAGAAGAAAAGACTTCTTCAATTGACAAAGACGGAAAGGATTATTTTAACAAACATTTTTATCAGACCAAAGTTTAGTGTGATAGTTCACAATCCTAGATAACCTACTTCAATAAGCATTTTCATTATACATTCAAGTGGAGATAAACTAGCTCATACCAACCTGTACAAACTTCCACACCACCTCTTCAATTTGAGAGAAGAGCCACAAGAACCTGGTTTGAGCTTATGGTTAGAATAAGTTCACAATTACCCACATCCTGTTTACAAGGACGTTAAGTAAATACAGCAAGTAAAGCACGTTAAGTAAATACAGCAAGTAAAGCACGTTAAGTAAATACAGCATTCCTGTGTGAGAAATAATCCTGTATATAGAACAATGAATATATATTAGTATGCTAATGGTGGAGAGTAAAAATCTGAAAGTTTAAACCTAACACATGGTGACACTTGCTTCAACTTTAGCTGACAAAGGAACTGTTTCTTTCCTACGTCCCAAAATTTGAAACTTTGCGATGTATTAAAGTACGCATAAAAGTGAGGAAACGTGATTTCGACAATCTCGAAAATGTTAATTAATTTTTACATTAATTTGTACAATAGTAACTCGTCATCTAAATTCAAACAATGGAGCATTCAGCAGTACGTGATGGATTTTCAATCTTTAAATGATCCATAAGAATGCTTAACATTAAGAACACAAACCACACCCACATATATACTACAACAAAAGAAAAACGTATATATGCGATTTTGTGCTTTTCACCAGTTTTATTTTTCACTTTAATTAAAGTTTCTTTTTTTTTCTCTTACCTTTATGCACGTATCACTGTGTAAATTGAGAGTCGGTTTCTCGAAATACTAATACTGGTGGAAAGAGGTGAAAACGGTGAAAGGGATTGTACTTTTTACAATTAAACATACATTTGCCATCTGTCCTTATAATTTCCACCTGAAGTTAAACATAAAAACTAATAGTTGTAAGTAATTATTACTGGATGTTTTATATTTCTATATGAAACTCATTTTTTCTCATAAAAATATAGCAACCTGATACAGATGTTTCCAGTAATTTAGTAACAACCATTAAACTCTCGATGTAGTTCTTTTTTTAGTGTGAATAGGGAAAAGAAAATTACAATAAAGATCTTTATCTCAATTTGTCATAAATGATATTCTACATAAAATGAACAAAAACAAAACAATTTAGACAGAAACTGATGATTCATTACATAGAGGTGAGAAATAAAAATTAGTTTTATCACTGTTCGAAAAACGTAAGTTATCTGACAACTCTGAAACTCGATTAGCAAGAAGCTCAGAAGAACACTCGTGTTTACCATTAGGCGTGACAAAATCATCGTGGCTGTGCATTTCCCACGGTACAGTATTGTCGCGTGATATCCCCCACGTGACTAAAATCTGAAGACACATTTTGTATGAGGGAAAAAAAGTAAGACAGTTTTGAAATATATGGCATCTAGTTAAGAGATTGTTTAACAGTTATTGAAAAACAATTGTAGAAATAAATATTTCAATATAACGTCTTTACAGCAGCAGTTCATCAAATTTGGTGACAACCTCTTCTTAAGAACACTTTATTACTAGCATATCACCAATGGGATATTTTCGAACATTGTTTACAAGAACAGCCTAAAATGAGTTAATATGTTAAGTGAAAAATAAAAGTTCTACTTACCACAGTTTATATTATCGCATTACATCGTGTAAGTTGTTCTACTTACCACAGTTTATATAATCGCATTACATCATGTAAGTTCTTGTACTTACTACAGTTTATATTATCGCATTACATCATGTAAGTTCTTACTTACTACAGTTTATATTATCGCATTACATCATGTAAGTTGTTCTATTTACCACAGTTTATATTATCGCATTACATCATGTAAGTTCTTGTACTTACTACAGTTTATATTATCGCATTACATCATGTAGGTTTTTACTTACTACAGTTTATATTTTCGCATTACATCATGTAAGTTCTTAGTTACTACAGTTTATATTATCGCATTACATCATGTAAGTTCTTGTACTTACTACAGTTTATATTTTCGCATTACATCATGTAAGTTTTTACTTACTACAGTTTATATTATCGCATTACATCATGTAAGTTCTTGTACTTACTACAGTTTATATTTTCGCATTACATCATGTAAGTTCTTAGTTACTACAGTTTATATTATCGCATTACATCATATAAGTTCTTGTACTGACAAAAAAAAAACAAGTAGAGGTACACATATCACGATCCTTCTAGAGGTTATTTCAAAATGTACCCAATAAGATAAAATCTAATTAAAGAATCTTTCATAATGTTTTTATTTAAATAACTTTTATTTAACATTAGATAGTTTGTTTGTTTATTTGAAGTTTAAGCACAAAGCTACACAATGGGTTATCTGTGCTCTGCCCACGACGGTTATCAAAACCCGGTTTCTAGCTATATAAGTCCGCAAACATACCGCTGTGCCACTGGGGGCCCACTAACTAAAGGTCAAATTTTATAATGATTCTATAAAAGCGTCGTCGTTTTCATTTTGTTTTTAGTTTTATTATTTAACCAGTCCATTTCCTATGACACCATATTATACTGATTGTTGCCCCTCAGTGGCTGCGGACTTACAACGCTAGAATCCGGGTTTCGATACTCGTGGTTGGCCGAGCACAGATAGCCCATTATGTAGCTTTATGCTTAATTATAAACAAACATACAAATAAACTTTTCTGATTGTTGTTACATGCACTAACTATATTTCATGACAGCATTTAGTTAGTATCTACCAAGTTCTGAAATTTCTGTATCTTAGATTATAATTCATTATAAATTTGTCTTTATATGCATAGCTCTAACATCATTTGGATTCAATAAAATAAAAAAAAAACATCTTAACTCATCTAAGCATCATCTTGATTCCAATTCCTTAACTCGTCGTCTTGTATCCAATAAGGAACTTTCTTAGGCCGTCAAAATGTCATCTTGTATCCAATATAAAATCGCCTTAGTCTGTCAAAACGTCGTTTTCTAACTATCAGAGAATCGCTTTAGCTCTCCAGAATGTAGTTTTCTATCCTACAAAAGATCTTCTTAGCTAGACAAAAAAAGCATATTTGATTCAGTTCAAAAACGACTTACCTCACAGAATACCATTTTGGATCAAAGTAAATAATTGCCTTTATTCGCCAGAATGTCGTCTTGCATTCAAAACAAAACCTCGACTTGGATCCAAAAACGAACCCTCTTAGATAGTCAAAAAGTAATCTTATTCATTACAAATTAGAGAACTGCCTTAGTTCACTAGGATACCATCCTGGATCCAATAAAAACCTCTTAACTTGTCGAAAGGTCTCTCTTGGATCCAATAAACAACCCCCTTAGTTCATTAAAGCGTCGTCTTGGATCTAATAAAAAAAGAAAAAAAAAGAGAAACGTCTTCTGGGTTCAGTTGTGAACAGCCCTCAGCAGAATATCGTTTTGGACTCAGTAGAATCGCCTTAATTTGCCAAAATGTTGGTCCCCGGTCCGATAAAAGGCTCTTTCAGTTCGCCAAAACGCCCTTTAGGATCCAATACCGAATTTCCTTAGCTTCTCAAAACGTTATTTTGGATCCAGTAGAAAACTACCTTAGCTTATCAAAATGTCGAAAATTATCCAATAAAGAGCGAATGCTTTAGCTGGTCAGTTTGTATCTTTACTAGCAGAGAACCTCTTTAGGTACTGGTGGTGTCGCGTTCTGCCTAATATAATAAATGAATGAAGTTATTATGCCTACCTAGTTTTCTTTCTTTTATATCTTTTTTTTTTATCATGAACCTAGCGAGAACAATTTTAAACTATTTTTCATTTTATCTTTATTAAGAATACAATTTTAATTTTAAATGTTCAGATATGTTTCAGAAATTTCCAATTTGATGATATTCTTTCGACAGAAATAGCCCGGCATGGCCAGGTGGTTAGGGCGCTCGACTCGCAATCTGAAAGTCTCGGGTTCGAATCCCCGCTACACCAAACATGCTCGCCCTTTCAACCGTGGGGGGCGTTATAACGTGACGGTCAATCCCACTATTCGTTGG